>NC_092503.1:55427438-55724938 GCF_047511675.1 Marmota flaviventris | reverse complement strand
TCTCTCTCTGTCCCTCCCTACTCTTTCTGGGAGTGACCCAATGAAGAGTGCGGAACTGAAAATTAATCTATCCCACTTTTAAAAGGCCATTTCTAGAAAGTGACTCAATAAATTACATGCATGCTCAATTTCTCCACAAATCACTGTAGCATCTTCTCCATCAACAACTAAAACAGCAAAATCGCAAAGAACATAACAAGAGTTTCTCATAAGAAAACCATTCATCTACTCAGCTGGGTTAGTGGAGAAAGAATGTCAAGGTGGACAAGAAGAAAGACAACAGTTTATTTAAAAAAAAAAAAAAAAAAAAAGATAATAAGTAATGTCTAGAAGAGCCGAAAGAAAGAAAAGATAAAGACTGGCAGGAAGCAGCCTCAGCAAGTTAGGAAGGGTGTTTGGCCAAGAATCAGAACTTGAATGGGTGCGCGCGGGGTCAGCGGGACTGGGGGTCCTCACCTGGCAGTGGTAAGCAGAGGGTGCTGAGTTCCCACCAGCTTCCGCACCTGCATTGCGATGTTGCTGAGCTCGTCGCTCAGCAGGCAGCGGAGGCTCATGAAGGATGTGGGATAGCCCACGATCTTCTCAGCCTCTGACACCACCTGGTTCCAGTGGGCTGGGGACCTGGAGGACTGACCACGCCAGGGTCCCAACGGGGAGATAGTGTCGAGGGATGGGAACCGCCACAGGCGACGTGGGGGGGCCAAGGCCCCCAGATAACCCGGAAAGCGCAACAACAGACGTTGAAGGTTCATGGTTAGAGTCTGGAAGAGTTAGGGACCTGGGGGGTGTCCGGAGGTGGCGGGGGAAACCAAGCAGGGGCTGAGGAGGAACTTCCAGGAACTAAAAAAAAATCGGTGGCTCCCGTCTCTCAAAGGAGAGTGGCTTCCTTAGAGCCGTGACCAGAAACGACCTTTGCTGCTTTCTACAGCTAGAGTAGGATAGACAACAGCTCCGGGTCAAAACTGACCCCGGGTACCGGGAGCAGAAACCACAACCAAAGTCTATGTGGGGGGCGCCATATTGGAGGCGTGGAATGCGGCCTGCCGTAAAGATGGAGGCGGGCTCTTGAGGAGCAAAGAATGTCCCCTACTTTACGGCGCAGCCAGGAACGCCCCCATAGGCGGAGTTTTGGAAGTGAGCCCTGGGAGGCCACGGGTGGAATGAAAACCTCTCCTCTCCTTGGCTTAGGAAGATCCCGTGGCAGAGATTGTGTGTGTGCACGGAGGGGTCCCCCGGCGCCTCGAATCTGGGTCCAGTCGGGATTCATCAGGGCGTCCCGGCGCCCAGCACTGAGTGGGCACGTATGTTTGTCCTGAGAGTCGGGTGTCTGTCCAGTGTCTACCCCTGCCCCGTCTCGCCCGCAAGGAAGAGTGTCAGGCCCAGGCGCCGGCTCCTCCCGAAGCCGTTGGTTGCTGTCCGCTGCCAGCCCTTGGTAGGGGCAGTGGACCGGAGTGAAGGCGGCCTGGCTGCCTGTACCTCAGGCTGCCACGGCTCTCCGGTGGAAGGCCGAGTCCGGCTGTAGGACTCCGCCCGCGTGTCCTCTACGCCCTACCAGACTGAAAGTGGCGTAGCGCAGCGAAAAGGGTACCTTTCCCTTAGGGACGTCCTCTGAGAGTTGTTGAGTCACCGGCCTCATCTCAGCGTCCGTTTCCGCTGATGTGCAGTCCGGGCAGAATCAGCTGTGCCACCTTCGCACGGCGCAGAGAGGTTGGAATGAAACGCTGCCTCCTCCCAGCTTTCACCTCTGTCGTTTTCCTCTTCATTCATAGCCTTGGAACTCCACTCTCCATCCAGGGTTCAAAACCGTATCGCTGGACCGAGTGCTTTTCACGTATGAGCACAAAACAGCCTCGTTAAGTAGATCTTAGTATTCTTCGTGTTTTATAAGAGGAAACTCAGGCACAGCTGAATTGTGTTAAGTTTCGAACAAACATGCTAGGCAGAATATGGACCCAGACAGTCTATTTCTTTTTTAATGCATACTCTTAACCTTACTCTTATGTAAAAGACTGCAATCCATTTTTTCCTCATCATTGTTGATGGAAAGTTGTCAATGTGAATATTGTTTTAGTAGTGTTACCTATTATTTTCTTTAGTAGGTGCAACATTTTACCCTCTTCCTCATCACCCAAAACAAGTGTTAAACCCTTATTCATAAAGGCTGCATTACCTAGTTTTTACACTCATATATTTATAGCTTCTAAAATTCTCTTCAGCTTTAAATCTTCCTAAATTCATGGTTAGTATTTTTTAAATTTGAACCATGCATAGATTTTTGGGCTACATATAAAAATTGGAACTTAGAAAAAATGGCAAATTAAGAGGAATTGTTCAGTTTGTAAACAAGATACTTTACAAAAGGTTTGAGTCCTTTTTAATAACAAATTTCCCTTATGATTCAAATTTACAAAAATTTAATTTAGGTATGACTTTTTAGGGGTACAGATTATTTAAAGTGGAGTATGCTGAAAGATATCAAAAACAGTTTCTCTCCTCAAAATAAGTGAAGTATGCTGAAGTTTGAAAATAATTCCTGTGAAAGAGATAAACTCCTGGCAATAAAATACAAGTCTGCTGTTAGATGAAAATAAATGCGGTGATTCAGATACTGTACCATTTCAAAAGGTTCCAAGGCCTGAGCTTCTGGGTTATCCAAGGTGAAAAAAGTCATGAAAATCCAAAGAAAGATAAAGACTGAATGTGATATACTGTGCACTCAAGACTGTTTCTTCAGAATCATGGTACCTTAAGAGCAACTTTTCATGCAATTTCCTTAATATCAATTCACAGCATGTACTTTAACTTCTCCACAGAAACCAAGGGCATTATTCTCTGGTCATACTCTATTAACCAAGTTTTTGATTATTCATGGGACTTTTGGTCCCATTTACTTTAAATAATCAGCACTTTCTTTTATACTTACAGTTAAAAGGTTGCATTATACATAATGATTATCAGGGTTTAGAAGGTCAAAATGTATTTGTTCTTTAATCTTCCAGGTAAATATATAATTCTTTCAAGACTTTATGATTAAAGAGATTTCCAAATTGCTAGTGACTTTAGGAGGAGCAAGGGGGCAGTATCTGGGATTCTGCCCTTCCTTTGCCATTGATAATAGCTACTTTAAAGATGTCCGTGGGCTGGGATTGTAGCTCAGCAGTAGAGCGCTCATCTAGCACGTGCGAAGCCCAGGGTTCAATCCTCAGCACCACATAAAAATAGATAGAATGAAGATATTATATCCAACTACTTCTAAAAAATAAATGTTTTTAAAAAGGTGTCTGTGAATGTGTGCATGAAGTAGTAATACAGCAGGGTTTCTTTTTTAAATAACTTTATTTTAATTTTTATGTGGTGTTGAGGATTGAACTCAGTGCCTCACACATGCTAGGCAAGCGCTCTACCACTGAGCCACAACCCTAGCCCCCCTAGCAGGGTTTCCTGACCTAAGTATGTTTGATATTTTGGACCAGATTATTCTTTATTTGGTGTGAGGAGGGATGTTCTTATTATTGTATAACAGATCACTGACCTCTCTGCACTGGTTTCCAGAAGTATCCCTTCAAAATTGTGACAACCAAAAATCTCCAAACATTGCCAAATATCTATCACCTGGGGCAGGGAAAAATAGCCCACTGGAAATGGAGCTGCTAGAAGAAAAAACAATGTTCAATGGTAGAATGCATATCTAGCATACATAAAGCCCTAGGTTCAATCTCCAGCAGAAACAGAGGAAGGGAAGGAGGGAAAAAGGGAGGGAGAAAAGAAAAAATGTCCATTCATAACATTTACTCCTACAAAGCATCAAAAGAAGAGAACCTGAGAGTTAGCAGCCCTGCAAGATTATGGTCATTCCACATCCAGCCATACATATCAATTCTCTTGATATTGATATTCTTCTAGAGAAAGTAATCTGACAAAAGGTGGTCATGGTTCCTCCTTCGCCTTGCTGAGGAATCTTTCTCAATAAGTGGATTTCACTTACCTGCCTCTTTGTATTCTGTTGACTTTAGAAAGAAGTGAGGTCATATTTGATGTTGACTGGAAACCCAGACCAACCTGTGGAAATACAAGATCTTAACAAGGATAGTGATGCTGTGATTGCCCACTTACTTGGTTGGTGGGCTGTAAGGAACAGGGATGGCACATATTGCCATTGAGAAAGAAAAATGGTGCACAGCACCCATGGAAAGGAACTTGATAATCACTAACAAAATTACCCATCATTTTGCCTTTTTAAAATTTTTTTTAGTTGCAGTTGGACACAATACCTTTATTTTATTTTTATGTGGTGCTGAGGATCGAACCCAGGGCCTCGCCTGCGCTAGGCAAGCGCTTTACCACTGAGACACAACTCCAGCCCCTCATTTTGCCTTTTGACCCAGAAATCCCAATTGTAGGCAGCTGTTCCAAAATGCAAAATGACTTATGCACAATGTTATTCATTGTATTATTATTTGTAATAGCAACAGACTGGGAACAATCCAAATAACCACAACTACTAGACTAGTGGAATAAACTGTGGTGGATCCACATAATAAAACACACTATGCAACTGTGAAAAAATAAGGGCCATCTCTTTACATGATGTATAGTGGTCTGCAGGATATACAGTAGTTTTTTAAAAGTTCAAAAAGTATGGTATGAATTTGGTGAGATAGTTGAACTCTGAATATATATTTACATATATTTGAGGCAGGAAAAACCAGAGGAGATCAACATGGAAGCTTGATCACTCTGAATAAACCAGACCTATATAGTTTTGATTTTTTAGGATCATATGTATATATGTATATATCATGTTCAAAATAATTTTAAATCCAAAAGAAAACTGCAGTTTCTAAAAATTGAAAATAAACTGAAGCAAATGATCTAACTGTATATTAAGTTGGTGGTAAAACCACATCAAGTAAATGATAAAAAACAGTGTTTTCACAGTACATTCACAATGGAATATATTCTTAGGATAAATCTTAAGTCTTATTCAATAGTATTATTGCTAGTAGAAATATACAGGCTATTATTTTCAAACTATTAGTGTATATTATAGGTACACAATATAAGGCTTATTAGGAACAATGATTTCCATAATAGAATATATGTAATATTAAATTTGAATTAGAAATTTAATATTACATATATTAAATATATTTAATATTTATTCTTATTCTTTTCCAAAATCTTTCTTTGTATAGCCATTATGGAAATCAGTATGGTGATTCCTCAAAAAACTAAAAATAGAACTATCATATGATCTACCTACACCACTCCTTGATATTTATCCAGAAGAATTAAAGTTAGCACACTGTAGATATACATAAGTATTCACATTTACTATGGCACAACTCATGATAGCCAAGTTATGGAATCAGCCTAGGTGTCTGACAACACATGAATGGATAAAGAAAATGTGATATAGATACACATGGAGTATTATTCAGCCACAAAGAAGAATGAAATTGTGCCATGTACAGAAAAATGAATGGAACTAGAGACCATCATGTTAAGCAAAGTAAGTCAAGCTCATAAAAACAAGTACCATATTTTTCTCTCATATGTAGAAGCTAGAAGCAGGGGAAAAGATCATGAATAAGGGAGACTATTAGAGGAAGAGAATCAGGAAGGAGAAGAGAAGGGTCAAGGGAAATATTGTTTTATGCATGTACAAATATGCCAACAATGAAACCCTCTATTCTGTATAATTAATATGCACCAATAAAAATGCTTCTTATGTCTTAACAAGGAAAGTTTTACATTCATTTTTTAAAAAGAAGCATTTGTTTGTTTTGTCACTTGAAAAGACCCACAGGTAATAGCAATTTTATAGTAATAAGAACCTTTAGCAACATATTGTACTTTTTTGTGTGGTACTGAGGATTGAAACCAGGATCACTGAGCGCAGACCTTCCTATTTTTTATTTTAAGATGGGATTTTGTTAAGTTGCTAAAGCTGGCCTCAAAACTTGTGATCCTCCTGCCTCAGCCTCCCAAGGAGCTGGGATTACAGGCATGCACCACCACATCCGACTCACTGTACTTTTAATACATCATTTCCTTTGCAAAGGAATGAGTATTTTTGGAAGAATGGCAGATTCCAGGCTATAAAGAGCCTGGAATATCTTGTTGTACCAGAAATCAAGAAAGCTATTAAAATCTAAAGGGACAGGTCAAAGGCACAAAGGAGTCAGCTTAAAGGAGTTCCACTGGATGGAAGAGTATGATCTGATCATCAAAATAATAAAAAATTAAAAAATAGAGCATAAGAACTACAACTTGTTGAAATTCATTGATTACATATAAACCCATGTGTTTATTATTAGATGTAACTAGAGCAACCCTCTGAATATTTTCAATGTAATAAAAGAACTGAGCATTTATTCTGCCTTTCCTGCATGAATTATGTTTAGTGGTGTCTTAGCCTGGCTTACCCCCCTTGAAAGCTGAACCTGAGACAAGGGCTTACTTTTAGGTAGTTGATTTTGAACAGTGATCTCAGGAAACAGCAGTGGATGAGTAGGGAAGGTGAAACAAGGAAAGTCAATACCAGGGTGTTCTCAAATTAGTCATTACTGTGGGCAATGAGGCCTTCAGCCATGTAGAATATACTTCATAATTGTCAACTCAGTGCAAGAGGAGAGCAGTTATTCACTACTCCCATGTCCCATTGGCCCAAGTTTCCCCCTTGGGGCCTTAGCTCCCTCCCATCTCCAAGCTGTCACTGGTGACAATATCTCACCCTGTGGAGTCAGAGAAACTGGGAGTGGGGAGTACCAATGAGTATAAGGAGAGGTTCTGTCAGGTTACACCTGCAGGAAGCAGGTTGCTGCAGCAATGACTATAATAAAAGATGTGAGAGAATGTGGAACAGGGAACTAGCCTCAATTAATGTGGTAACATAATAGCCTAGGCACACAAGGAAAAGTTCTTCCGTATAAAAATAATGCCATCAAATAAAGAAAGGATAGAAAATCACCATTTTGTAATTTCTCTGGATTAAAACAATCATTAATCAGAGACTGATGGGGAACTTTGCAATGGAGGCCTCTGTTGACACCACCCACAACTTACTAATCAACCCAGTATCAACTAGGAATGGGGAGTCCACACAAATGGGCCTCCTCATATGGTACATTATGAGATACACAACATCACCTAAGAAATATTTTTGCCAAAACAATTAAATCTAAATCTCATCTCACTGGAAATTAGTCTTTCAATTGGACTAACTTCCAATCTTCTAGAAACATAGGAAGGAGTAGAACAAGTGAAATGTCATCACAAGGAAACCAACAAATTCAGCTGTGGGATAGTCTACAAGCTTACTATCTGGGTTTTCAACAAGCAAAGGGTAAAAAGGGACTCTTCTGTATTAATTAATTTATTTTTTAGTTGTAGTTGGACACAATACCTTTATTCCATTCATTTATTTATGTGGTGCTGAGGATCGAACCCAGGGCCCCACACGTGCTAGGTGAGTGCTCTACCCCTGAGCCACAATCCCAACCCTCAAAAGGGGCTCTTCTAGATTGAAAGATTTTAAAAGATACAAACCAAATGTGAGGTGGAGTCTTATCTGGATCCTTATTCTAACAAGCCAAATATAAAAAGTGAGTTTTAGGACATGCAAAGAAATTTGAATATATATTACAAAGGAGTTATTAATTTTACTTGTGAGTCTATAAGAAGATGTCAATTTTTTAAGTGATGACTACTAAAGTATATAGGGATAAAATAATACATATCAGGAATTTTCTTTAAGAGTCTTCTGGCCAGGTGCAGTGGTACACACCTGTAATCCCAGCAGCTCAGGAGGCTTACCAACAGCAAGGCTAAGCAACTCAGTGAGACCCTGTCTCTAAATAAAAATACAAAATAGGGCTGGGGATGTGGCTCAGTTGTTGAGTGCCCCTGATTTCAATCCCTGGTACCCCTTCCCCCACAAAAAAAGAGCCTTCTGGAAGGGAAAATAGAAGAAACAAGTATCCTAAATTCTAGAAAGTCGATGATCGTGGATTATAGGCAATTGGCATTCATGATACTATTTTATTTTGTGCATGTTTTTTGTTTGTTTGTTTGCACCAGGGGTTGAATCCATGGGTGCTTAACCACTGAGCCACATCCCCAGCCCTTTCTAATTTGTTTAATATTTGAAACAGATTCTCACTAAATTGCTGAGGCTGGTCTGCAACTTGCAATCTTCCTGCCTCAGCCTCCTGAGCCACTGGGATTATAGGCATGCACCACCTACCCAGCTGCTTTGTGCATGTTTGAATATTTCATGATAAAAAAAAATTTCAAGAAGCAAGTAAATGTCTCATCCCCCCACCCTTTTTTTCACAAATGGAAGTTAAAAGACACCCAGTGGTAAAGTTGGAAAATAGAAGAGCCAGAATCAAAGATAACTCATCTCACTCCTTTCCTTATGTCTTGTTGCATTTAAAAGTGAATGCATTTTATTTTATCCAACTTCAGGTACACATGATTGATTGTTCTTGACATAGTTTCATCCATGGTGCATGAATTGTTCTTTTTTGTTGTACTATAGTACCAAATGACCCCTGTCTCTTGGTTATCCCATCCAGAGTCCCTTTCCACATTGTCTCAGGATTGGTCTTTGTGAGTAATGGCATTTAGCAGAAGCCATGGACCATAACTTCTGATATTAGCTTCGTTAAAGTCATTGCAGCTCCTTCCATCTTTGGCATTTCTTGCTTATTTGCTCTGTCTCTGTCCTTGTCTCTTTCTCTCACCTACTGTGTGCCTTGAGGGAAGCCAAGTCAGGAACACTTCTGTGAAAAAACCCACATTGTGAGAACTGAGTCTCACACCATAGACATGCGAATGAACCATCTTGGGTATGGATCTTCCAGCTCCTTCCAGAACAATCACCTTGACTGACAACTTGATTGTAACCTCATGAAAGCCCCAAGCCAGAACCATCCAGGTATATACACCCAGATTCCTCAGCCTGGACACTTTGCAAAATAGCAAATGGTTATCATTTTAATTGGTAAATCATAAGATACTTTGTTTCAATGCAATAAATAACTACAATACAATTATCTGTTAATCTGGGTATAATTTAATACATAAAGTGAATCTACCACTAAGAAGTAGAATATTAATAACAGCTTACTTCTGTTTATGTGACCTTTTTCCACCCTGTTCCTCCAACTTCCAGAAGTTGAAGTTGTCTTTATCCCAAGTCTAGTATTTATCATCCTCTCATTTAAAAATACATCATTTATTAATCCATGTATTCCTAAAAATATATCATTTGGTTTGATATTTTTAACTTAAAAAGGAATTTCCATGATAGAGGCAATTTTTTGTGAGCTTTTTTGCTTACTCAGCATTATTTTATTGAGATCCAACCATGTTGAGATAAATACACACACACACATACACACACACACATATTTCATTTGTTATTACTGCTGTATAATATTCATTGTGTGAATATACCACACTTTATCACTTATCGGTGAATATTTGGATTATTTTCATATTTTTCTATCACTACAATGCTGTCATAAATGGGTTTACAAATGCCTTCAGGTGCACATGGGAAGAGAATTACACAAGATTGGAATTACTGAGTTGTGGTGTATGTGAATATTCAACTTTAGAAGATTATGCCAAACAGCTTTTAAAAGTGGTTCTATCATACTAGGCATGGTAGCTCACGCCTGCAATCCCAGCGCCTCAGAAGCCAAAGCAGGAGGATCAGGAATTCAAAGCCAGCCTCAATAACTTAGTAAGGCCATCAGCAACTTATTGAGACCTTGTCTCAAAATATAAAAAGAGCTGAAGATGTGGCTCAGTGGTTAAGCACCCCTGGGCTCAATTCCTGGTACAAAAAAAAAAAAAGACTCTAAATGATTCTGTTGATATTACCCTCTCAACACTTGATATTGTCAGACTTCTAAAATTTCTAACAAAGGGGTATAAAATGGAATCTTATTGTGGTAAGGGATGTGCATTTCTCTTATTATCTTTTTATCCTGCAAATCATCCTCCAAGGGGGAAGGGGGAAGGTATATATAACCATAATTCTTCATTATCACTTCTTTGATTTAATTTTTAGTTCTTCCATTCTCAGATCCTCACTATATTCACAATAGTTCTTTCTCTTCATTTCCTTCTAATGTTCTAAGAGTTTGACCTTAGAACAACTGTAGTTAGGGAGGAAACGGACCAAGACCTACTCCTTTTTTCTAGCTTCTTTCCCTACAGGGCAGCAGTGTGGAATCTACTAGCAGCACTGCTAGTTAATTTCACACTAGGATTAGCTCAACAGGAAAAGAAGTTGGTCCTTTTCTTTCACAAAGACTCTTTCCAGGGGACTATTTTCTTTTAGAAACTTGGAATGGGGAAAAAAAAAAGTCTGCTGAGGTTTTTACTTGAACATAGACAGTATTATAAAAGGCCAGCCATCGGGGTTTTATAGCTCTGTCCTAAATAACTACATGATCATAGGCTCATCATCTAATCCCTCTGAGTTTAAAATTACTCATCTGTAAAACAAAAGTAGGTGATCTTTTGGATCCACTTCAGTGTCAAAATATTTTCATTCCATGAACAAAATCTACTAGTAGACTCACTGGTCCTAGTGGTCATATCATTCTCACTTCATCTGTCTTCACCATCCCCACAACAGGACTCCCACTAACCTGATTAATCTTGACATTAACATAAGTGGAAACTCAGGCCTACAAAGAGGGCATTAGAGAGGGCTCTATCGGGCTTCTTTAATCATTCTCTTTATCACTGCTCCTCTAGCACCCAACACCATATCTGCTGAGGAACAGGCACTGCATAATTATTTGTTGGTCATTTGAGCAAATAATAAATGAATGGACTAGGTCTTTATTCCCAATTCCCATCTTCACTCCATGGTAATACACAAATTCACACATTATTAGAATTGTACTTTATGTGTACTAAGAAGTTCAGAAAGCAAAGTAGAGAGTGTCTCCATCACTAACAAGTTCAGCTAGCTCTTCATTACCATTTAAGTGTTTCTTCTGAAAACCAAAGTCTCCACACCCATTTGAATCAAAATCTCTGGGCTTGATGACCCAGTAGCAGTATTTTTCATATTCCCCAGGAGATTCTGATATGCAACCATGCTGGAGAACTACAATTCTAGAAAAATTATAATCCAGTCTTTTCTGTTCTTTCTTTGTTTCTTTCTCATTTACTTTTTAGAGTAATATAGATTAGAGTCCTTTTCCTGGGATTCTGGAGAAATTCTGATGGAATTATATATAGGAAAAACCCTCCCTTTACTGTATAGAATGCATATACAGGTAATATCAAGTGAAAAGCAGACAGAACACATGATGTTTATTATATATATAATTTATTAATATAATATTGCACATTATTATATATACATTATTATATATTATTATATATAATATATTGTATATATGTACAGCATACAATATTTTTATATATAATAAATATTTATACTACATATAAATATAATATTTATATAATAAATGTGCACTATTATATATAATAAATTGTATATATTATTTATATATGATAAATTGTGTGTCTATATATACACACACAAAAAAACCACACATCAAGACATCATATCAGTAATTGCCATCTTATAGTAATAAATACAACTTCTAAATTACATAAACATATTTCTTGGTCTTACAGTACAGTTTCCCTCTAAAATTGGAAAATCTTTCATTCAGGGATAGGTAAACAAACATATCAGACTGATCAGTGAATGCTAAAAAAATCACTTTTCACAAATTTCAAAAATTCAGTCAAGCCTTTGGTTCATAAGTTCAATCATCAATTCAGTTAAATAAGTCAAATTGAAGCCCCATGTAGATTCATCAAAATTTCATTCTAGAGAAGCTAGTAAAAGTCCACTAAATTAAAGTCATCATATTCAAAGGTTATTATCATGTAGTTCATGGGTAAATTAATCCTTAAAAACTCTTTTTTCACCTAAGTAAAGTCTTCTAAAGAGAAGGGGAGGAGAGAGAAGTTTCCATTATTAACCTTGGCAATATGGCAACATGGAAGGAGTGATATCAGCTTGTTGGGCTGCAAAGAATTTGCTAAAGATCATATGAGAAAATCAGGTGATTAGGGCAAATCATGTAAGGTTTTTCCCCAGAAGCCGATCCCCACATTAGAGAGATGACATTGTCAACTATCATAGTATCAGAGCTGTTTCTCAGAATTGCCCTGGTCTAAATCACCCAGAAGAGCTTACTCTGATGTTTTCTGTTCTTTGAAATCATGCCATAAACAAACATCTGTAATAAATAAGTCTGAACATTCCAGAGCTGGTGTGACCATGTTGGGAGTGATAGGCTTGAAGTACATGAGAAAAGAAAAGGAATATACTGATATCAAAGGCAGCAAGAGTTGCTTTATTTTACTAAGAATAAAAGAGACCGAGGCTCTAAAGTCTAAAAGAAAGAACTCTACAAATATGCTCTCCCCATGGACAATGACAGAGCTTGGTGATTAAGGGATCAGACACTGGAGCCAGATGCCGTATGTTTGAATTCCAGCTTTTCTATTAACCAATAGTGGGATGTTGGCCAAATTATGTGAACTCTCAGTATTATAGTTGTCTTACCCACAAAATGGGAATAACAATAATACCTTTATCAATGGTTATTTGTGAAGATTAGCACAAGCTCGTAAATACAAAGTACTTAGATCAGTGCCTGGCACATAGTGAGCTCATAGCATGAACCCTCATTATTTTCCACTATTCAGGGATTGGGCCTCCTAACCTCAAAAAATGTATAGAGATATAACTTTTTTTCTTCTTATAATTTTTGAAATACAGCTACTCTTAATTCTAGAATAGATAATACACTTTACCCACATAACATGAGCTTATGTACACACACAAAAGACAATTAAAATGCTATACTGCTTTTGAATATTATGGTGATGTTATTTTAAGTATGTTCCCAGTTGTATACCTTAGAACCTATGATTTTATTATATGGAGAAATTTATATGCCATTGAAGATATCTTTTGAATTAGACTTCCCTGACAGTGGGATTTTAAAAAAAATTTTTTTGTACTTGTAATGGGCAAAATGCCTTTATTTTATTTATTTATTTTTATGTGGTGCTAAGGATGGAACCCAGTGCCTCACATATGCTAGATAAGCCCTCTGCCACTGAACTACAATCCCAGCCCTAACAGTGGTATTTTTGTGTTTTATTTTTTATTATAGAAGTTTTTTTTAACTTTACACAGAAGTAGGAAAATAGAAGAAGGAGCCCTTATGTGTTTGTTATCCATTTGGGCAATTACCAACATTTGCATTCCCCTTCCCAACAATGTTGGAGTATTTTGAAGCAAATCTCAGCTATGGTGTTTTGTCTATAAATATTTCAGAACTTATTAAAAAACTTTTAAAAAATTAGGGGTTGGAGTTGTAGCTTAGTGGTAGAGCCCTTGCCTAGCATGTGTGAGACACTGGCTTCAATCCTCAGCACCACATAAAAAAAGAAATAAATAATAAATAAAGTTAAGTTCTTTTTTTTTTTTTAAAAAGCAATCCCTATATAATTGTACCTAACAAAATTACCAGTATTCTTACTATTCAGATGGTCTTAGGTTTGTCTTTATATAGCTAAATCAAGATCCAAACAATGTTAAAAGTTATAATTGTCTGGTTCTATACTGTGGAAGATGTTTCAGCTTTATACTCATTCTTAAGGGAAATGAATGTCTACAATTGCAACTTGAATTTGACATCATCATAATACTAGAGCCAGAGGGAGAAATGGGGCATTTACAGTAGGTTTGGGTTTTATAGTAATACAGAAATAGGTAGGGTTCCATTATATAACATTAGATTCATTTGCTACTTCAGAATGAAAAAAAAATAATCCTCTAAATTAGTTGTGGTATAAGAAGCATCAAGAGTTCAAAAATAGTCTGTCTGTGAGCATAGTGGGACCTAAAGTGCATGAATCTGGTCAAGATCCCAATCTTCTGAAGTCCTCTCAGTATGGATCCTGCTGCTCATCGATCCCATACTTTCTCATCTCTTCCTTAAAAACATTTCTGAAGGAATCTAAACTACTTGGGAGACTGAGGCAGGATCAAGGATCAAGGCCAGCCTCAACAACTTAGCAAGACCCTAAGCAATTTAGCAAAACCCCATCTCAAGATTTAAAAAAAGGGGGGATGGGATGTGGCTCAGTGGTAAAGTGCCCCTGAGTTCAAACCCTGGTACTCAAACAAACAAACAAAAATTCCAGAGACTTGTTTGTGACATTGGTTCCTTGCTTCTCACATATTACAATCATATTTCACTTTTAGTTTTGACTGGACTATTTGCATTCCTCTTAAGGCTTACTCTAAAGCTTTTATTGTATTTGTTTTGTTTTGTTTTTGGTATGGGGAATTGAACCCAGGGACACTCAACCACTGAGTCACACCCCCACCCTTTATTTTGTATTTATTTTTCTAAATTTTGAGACAGAGTCTCTCTAAGTTGTTTATGGTCTCCCTGAGTTGCTGAGGCTGACTTTGAACTTGTTATCTTCCTGCCTCAGCCCTCTGAGTTTCTGGGATTACAGGTGTGTCCCACTATGCCCAACAACTTCATTGTTTTTAATGTTGATTTAATATGAATGCAATGCAGCCTTCTAAGGAGACACTTTATAATTACTTTTAGGTTACAAAGTATAGCAGAATAAATAAGTTTTCCTTTCAAATTAGCAGGTAGGAAATATGTAGCAAACATAGTACTAGGTAGATAAAATGTTAATATGTTTGTAGGGGGGAATTTACTTTTACATATTTTATTATTATTTTTAGTGTATATATACTAATTATATACATTTATGAGTACCATATGATGTTTTGTGGTACCCATAAATATATAATATCTATATAATATATCTATATGTGCATGTATCATATAGATAGTAATGTTCAAACCAGGATATGCATATCTATCTCCTCAAATATTTATCACTTCTTTGTGGTGAGAACATTCAAAATGTTCTTCATCTGTAAAGTTGGTATAAAATACCTACATACTTATATATAGTATATTTCATTAAAATTCAGCAAATATTCATTCCTATATCTCTTAATGTAGACCATTATTTCCTCTATCAAAGTTAGTCCTGGTCATGGAATGTGTCTAGATATACTGTGTGCCAGTTCCAGGCCTAGCAACATGTGTTTCCATTCACTCTCTTATATGCCTACCATCACTATGAGAAGAATATATGCCAGGTAGCTATTTGTCTCAGAATGATGAGAGTCATGTGGCGCAGATCCAAACCCAACACATAGCCTGGAGTCTAGTCTGTTCTGTCTACAGCCTTAAGAAGAGTTCTGCAGCAAAGCTCAGCTTAGTCCCCACAAGCTATAATTGACCTATAGACTGACAAGAGAGATAATAACTGTTGATGCAAGTTACTAAGTTTTGGGGTGGTTTGTATAAAAGCTTTATCAAAGCAAAAACTGACTAATGTGCAAAATTATTGTGAGGAACAAATGAAATGTTTATAATAGTGCTGGGCATCTCATCAATGCTCTGCTCAGTGGGGGTTAATAAAGATGTTGTTATTCCATTATTATCATTGCTATTCCTATTTTATTTTTACTGGGTAAGAAATCCAAGTTACGTATTGTGATTAATTGATAACACAGTTTAGACCACGTCTAGTGAGCAATGCTCGGAGTTGGCTTCTGCACAGTTTTTGTATTGATAGCAGATGGTGATTGATCTGGCAGATGAAGCTGAAATCTCTCTGACTCTGCTTGTGGCTCCTGGGGTTTCACTCCCTCCACCTTCACCCTATTCTGTCTCTTATCTAGTTTGAGGATAACCTTGTTGCACAAGCATGATATACCAGTGGCTATTTAACTCCATTTTGGCTACCTTAAATAGAAGACTTATGCCCAATAGATCTACAGGGTTTAGAAAGTGGGAGGGGAGTCCTTTAGGATATAAGTCAAATGATATGAGGTAATAGGGGAGTGGGACACATGAAAAGTAATGAAAAATCACAGCTAACCTTTTTCTTAGGCTTGGCTTTGCTTGCTATATAAATTTTAGTTTTGATTACAGTTAATACCTGAGGTTTCAATGCTAAAAGGGAAAGTATGTTTATCATGAAAACTCTCACCATGAATACAAACATTTATTATTATGTACATAATATTAGGTCAACAAATATTTATTGAGTACTGGATATATATCTTACACTGATATATAACATGTATAATATACACCATATTTTATTGACTCTAGGATGAACATTTGTTCACATTGTAGCATCTCTCAAATTAAGGTGCAGCTTACAATTGATATCAGGTAGAAGTTTAATTACCATAGAGTTTGTTGAGATTATCAATATCTCAGTGGCTTTCAAGGATACCTACTTTTTATATACATTATGTGAGGACTGTGGTTCTACTGGCTTTTGCTGTGGCTGATTTGGCTGAGCACGACTGAGCTCTGCACTCCTATACATGTTATTCTAGAACCCAAGCAAAAGGACTAGCCATAATCTGGGACTATTTGGGGAAGGAGCAAAAGCTGATTCAAACCTTGCAAACACATGTAAAGTTGGTTGGATAGGGCCTTTGTCACCTCCACTCACATTCAATTGACTAAAGCAATTCACATGGCTACATCTGACAATGGAGTGGAGATCTGTGCTGTATGCACTGTGAGGCTGGGAAGGGCTTGTGGGGACAGAAATTTGGGAATAACAAACTTTACCACAGCAGCAGCTCTCTTATGGTATATAAACAATGGTGTATTTCACAATAGTTGGCATCTTAGAGTCAACATAATAAACTATATTGTGTTTTATTCATGAATATGAGGTAGAGAACTGAGGAATAAGAAAACCCAATGGTTTTTAGTAGTAAAACCCAATAGTGAGGATTCAGCTAGGCAAAGATCTGAAGGAGAAAACATTCCTAACAGAGAGATTAGCAAGTGCATAGGCCTTAGGGTAGTAAAAGAGAAAAAAAGAAGACCAATGTGGCTAGAATGTGGTGAACAAGGAGCTGGGTTATTGTCATGAAGAGACCCCAAAACAGTGACTTGCATGCAAGATATCTCAGGGCTTTGCCGTGCAGCTTCCATCTTGTGACTGGAGATAACTTTTCCAGATTCTACCTTTTTACCATCTTACCGGTATTCCAACCAGGAATGAGGGGAGAGGAAAGAGAAGTTATATCCCTTCTATTTAAAGACACAATTAGAATTTGCACACATTATTCTGCTCTTGTCCCATTGGCCAGAACTTTGTCATATGACCATATGTACCATAAACGTAGCTGTGAAGGAGGCTAGGAAATGTAGTCATTAGCTTGGATTCACATGATAGAATATACTTTGTTGATTTCGTGTTAGAGAGAGGGGAGTGGGGGGAGGGAGGGAAAGAGGAAGTAAGTTAGTTGTTAGGAGACAGCAAGTAGTCTTTTCCACAAGGGAGTGAGAGAATTAGCAATATAGGCAGAATCCTGAGTATATGGGGCCTCGAAGGCCATGGGCAAGGAGTTTAAATTTTATTGTTAGATAAGTTATTAATTTTCTATTGTTACTTTACAGATTTCTCTCACATCTTGACAACTTTCTTCATTCTGTTCTTTCTGCCTAACATGCTCCTTTTTCTCCCTCAATATCCTACACATTATCCTTCAGTGAAAAACTTTGATCACTTCTATCCCTCACTCAGAATTAGTAATCTGCTTTTAAAAATTCCCATCTCACTTTTAAAACATGTTTATCACTTATGTTTATGTTTACACTACCTAGTGTGTGCTGTAGCTAGTGGACTCCAAATAAAAAACTTGTTTAAATGGACAGAATGTATTTCCTTCACTTTACCCAATTTTTATGACATGGAGGAAAAAAATGGCAAGCTCACAGTAAAAATTTAGTTAATGAAATGTACACAGAATGTACATACTAGGATCTGTGTACACTTAGCTCAGTCCATACCCACTGTACTTTACAACCCCACATGGTGGCATTAGTTCTGAGGCATTGCAAACTCCTCACAATCTAAATGTGTTATTAAGAATTCCAGTAGCAAGATCTGAAATATAAAGGTTCATAGGTCTATTTAAAGGCTTAATCACACCTATTTATAAACTTAACAAGAACATTTTATTCCCTAAACATCCTAATTAATTGATGTTTAGCATATGGATTACCAAATTTGCCTTTTGAAGTTTGCATTTAGAGATTGCAAATGTATCTATTAGGATGAATTTCTAGGTCAGTAGGGTTTGATTTGCAATATTTAATGTTTACATAATTCAAACTTTGCCTACTTTTCAAAATTATTTCACAGGCCTACATTTACTTTCTTAATGGGATGATTTGCTACAAAGTGGCTACAGTGGGCAGTCTTGGAAGAGATTGTAACATTCCTTTGGATTCTTATCTTTGCAGAAAATTCATTGAGTCTGGTCTTATTGGGATATAGGACTTCACCTTCTACTGGAAGCCAAAAACTTTGAATCTCACTCTCCCAACATCCTAGTATATGAATTAGGACTCCCAGTGCCTGGCAATGGACCCTTCCACCCAGGCTGTGTCCCCCTGAGATGAAGGAATAGCATCTGGAGCAGCTTGTGGGGGGTAGCATACTGTTTTGTGATGGTTTCCAGGAAGTGGGGCACTTTAAAGTCAGAGATGGAGACATCTTGGATACAGTCTTCTATGGTCTGGCCTCCTGAACCCCTCGGCTCCTAAACATTTTCTAAGTCTCTGCTCCCAGCTTTCTGGAATCTACCCATCCCTTCTTTCAGTTAAAAACAGACAAAAACCAGATATGTATATCTGTGTGTGTGTCCATGCACGCATGTGTATGTACACACACATATATATTTAGATATGTATATATGCTAATTTACACATAGTAATTTACATATTTATAGGGGTATATTGTAATATTCAATACATGAATATTGAATATCATGAATATTATGCAGTGATCATATCAGAGTAACTGGCACATCTATCACCTCAGACATTGCGTTGGGGATACTATTTTTAAATGCTCAATTAATTATTGTAATATAGAGTTATCCTTTTGTGTATTAAAACATTAGAAATTATTCTTCCTAACCAACTGCACCCTTGCACCTGTTACTCATCCTCCCTCCACATCCTTCCCAGTCTCTGGCAATCACTTCTATTCTATTCTTTCTTTCTTTGAAATGAGCATTTTAGCTTCCACATATATGTAAAAAATATTCAGCATTTGTCTATGTTGACTTATTTCACTTAACATAGTGTCTTCCAGTCCCATCTACAATGCTGTAAATGACAGAATTTTACTCTGTTATGGCTGAATACTATTACATTGTGTTTATACCATGTTTTCTTTGTTCATCCACTTAGGACAATGAAGAAGGCACCTAGGTTGATTCTGTATCTTGGCTATAGTAAATAGTGCTGCAATAAACTTGTGAGTGCAGATGTTTCTTCAACATACTGATTTCAGTTTATTTGCATATTTACCCAGTAGTGGGATTCTTTTATTTATTTATTTTTTTAAAAAAAGATGTTTGTTATTCTTGCTTGCTGATACCATCAGTTCTGCAAGAGAGCAGAAAGAGTTCTAGATTCTAGAGTCAGGTTGCTGGGCCACTTCCTCAGTGTGTATCCTCCTGCAAATGAATAATTTTTTTAAACTTCCATTTGCTCATCTGTAAAATGGGACCATAAACAATAACTGTGTCATGGACCTATTGTGAGGACTGAATCAAATCTCTATGAAACAATTAGCACAGGCCTGGGTGACAAAGAAGCATTTGATAAATAGTAGCTTTTGTTATTACTGAAATTCTATGTAATCATCCATGTGTTCAGGCCACAAAACTGCTCACTACTTGAAAAAGAATACCCCAGCGCATATTCTGTGTTCAGTGTGGCACATCAGTGTTTTTTGTTTTGTTTTGCTTTGTTTCCCTGGTTAGGACTTCAGCAACTTCCCATATGATATATCCTGAGATTTTCTTTAGGGGCACACTCCCTGTCATTGTGCCTAGATTTCCTCTCCTGTCTGTCCTATCAGTTATATCCCATCTCCAGGCCTCCAAAAGGAGATAAACTGCTGGTTAAAGAACAAAACTGGCTAAATCAAAGTCCTTCTTCAGCATCTGGAATACAGATTTGGTAGCTTTAATGTAAAAAAAAATGTATAGCCTATGTCCTAAGACTTATCATTTATCTACTTAGCTTTTGAAGGATTTTTTTCTTCCACAGAAATGTATAATGTCCTCTCATAGTTAAACTGCAGAACCTTTTCCACTCAACTTCCTCCCTCTGGGATATAATAAAGGAACAACTTATGGCCCAATAGCACATTGGAGACAAATTTTCTGTTATAGAAAAATGTTTTTTACTACATGTAATGTTTCTCAAAGGAGGTAGGTCAAAACACAGATATCAATCCTCTGTAACCATTTACTGAATTCCATATTTGACTGGAGAATATTAAAATGCAGTATGTTACTTTTGAAAGGTTGAGTGTTTTGTTATAGCTATTCTAATTTCCATAACAGCCATGAATAAATTAGAATAAAGGAGAAACTATAATTATTTACCATCTCTGCATGCTCAGTTTTTCCTCCCAAAAAAAGTGTTAAAGGGGCTAAAGCAGAGTAGTGCACATCAAAGCATGTCTTACCTGTGTGGGAGTCAGCAGGCTTTGATCCTAGACCTGAATTTCCTAGTGGGACACTGTGCTCAGTCTCACTTTCCTAAGGTGTGAAACGGGGACAATAAACAATCTTACTGATGGTTGTGAGAAATAAATGGCATAATGTGTGCAAAATTCTTGGCTTATAGAAGGAATTCAATATCTGATAATTAATATTATAGCTCAACATAGGATTGTTAGAGGTTTAGTAATTCTGATGGCATTTGATTGTATACCTCAAGGAAATGATAAGTCCACATTCACATCTATAAAAATCAAATGAAGACAAGAGCTTTGATTTAATCAATGAATATCATCAAAGAAGACAATGACAATTCAAGATAACTCAGATACACAGTTAAGGCTTATATTAATCAGATTTTTTTTTGTGCCAGGAATTGAACCCAGGGATGCTTAACCACTGAGCCACAACACCAGCCCTTTTCTATACTTTATTTAGAGACAGGGTCTCTTAGAGTTGCTTAGGGCCTTGCTGAGTTGCTGAGGCTGGCTTTGAACTTGCAAGTCTCCTGCCTCAGCCTCCTGAGCCATTGGGATTACAGGTGTCCACTGCCACACCCAGATCTAATCAGAATTTTAATTAATAAATGTAAAACATTCTGCATCTAAATTGGTCTTATTATGATATTTCTTTGGGTCCATAAACTATTTTAATTTGGGTGAAAGTTTTTATGTAGAAAATAATGAATCAGATAATGCCTCAAATTTACCTAGGGGGATAGAAAACTCATTTTTTAAAAGCAAATTTGAGTCATAGGGTAAATATATATATGAATCATAAGTATCAAGGTAAAAAAAAAACCTCAGGTGTTGACTAGATGTAAACTTAATTTTTTTCATAACCAAATGCAATCTCTATTTCACAAGTTTACTACCACGAGAGGAGGTGAAAATGAAATCTCCAGATCATCTCAGTTGATTTGGACTTCTCTTGTGCTCATTCCTTATTCTCACTAGGCTGGTATCTGCGTGAGTTTGGGAGGGTGGGTAGCAAAACCTAGTCATGTCTTTTAGTTGGTCTCCTCTGATATGAATGTTCTCATGAAGTTTCTGAGGGGGTGCAGGGTACTCCAATTCTGCAGCTTCTCAGAGCCATATCAGTCCCACTCTTGGTCACACCTGAAACCCACGTTATAGTAGGTGGAGAGTTTTTATAGCCACATCAGTTCCTTCTGCCCAGGCTCTTTTATAACCATCATGCCTTTCCCTATGTGCCTTCCTGGGTCATGCTGGGCTTGTGTATTCTATAAGGTTTGCTGCTGTTCTGGGTTCCAACTCTGAAGGAAGGTATGAGTTAACCCTGGTCTCGGCCCTTTGCCTTCAGATTCCCAAGTGCTCCAGTTGTTTATCCCATCCTGTGGACACTGGGATCATCTTGGGATCTACAGTGAGGTTTCTCCAATGTTTAACTTCTTTCACTCATCTGCTGCTTCTTTTCCTCAACTTCATAGGCTAGTGATCTCTTTCTGGATTGAGAAAACTCTCTTGGACTTATCCTTTCTTTGTCTAAACCTAGTTTTTATGATATAAACCTTATAACCCATGTTATTGGGTTTTAATAATTAAAAACTAGGTTTTTCAAACTCAAAGATAAACATTTTCTCTCAAACTATTGTTTTTGCTTTGTATTTCACAAGTCCATATTAAAACTCAAAAGTCATGGACAACTCATTTTATCTGTGAATTTCTTTTATAATATCCTTCCTAAAGCAATGAATGCCAAAGTCTAATTTAGGAGAAAGATTGCATGGGGGAAAAAAGAAATTAGTGAACCCAAAACACTTCAATATATCAATATATTGTCCCCACCACAAATGGAAGCACCTTACACCTAGATTTAGTTTCTCTTGGTTGTCTGATCTAAATCATTATCTTGTTTATGACATGAGAGACTGACTAGACAAATAGACCACATACAACAATAGAACTCTGACTTGCAACCTGCAGCAAGAAACCAGAGATGCCAAACCACCATTTCTGGCTGCCACCAGAATGGTTTGGACTTACTTGGTCAATGCATTCCAGCTTTCCAGTTCCTCACCACCATCCCCTTCCAACTCAGGACCAACCAGAGAAAGCCAAACATGCTTCCCAAACATAGGGTGCCTTGCTTCTACTCAGCTGGCCCTTTGGTTCGTCTTCCTCCAGCTTCTCCATGTTGACCACCTCCAGTCTTATCACACCTGAAAACTTTTTTCTTCTTTTTCCCACTATCTAGATTTCCTACTCCCATGCTGTCTTTGAATCTTTACCAAATGCAAGTGATGGTGGCTGCCACCCTTGATCTAAATAAACAGACTTTGTTTTCACTTGAGTGCTCCTAATTTATTTCCCCAGTCTCAATCTACATAAAGCTATTATATTAAAAAATGCATATTGATAGCTAAATTTAACAAGTTTTTTGAGCATAGAAATGTTTGGAGTTAATACTGAGTTTTGTTTGGGTAGGGGGTATACTAGGGATTGAACTCAGGGACACTTGGCCACTGAGCCATACCCTCAGCTCTGTTTTGTATTTTTTTGGGAGATGGGGTCTCACTGAATTGCTCAGCACCTTGCTTCTGTTAAGGCTGGTTTTGAATTCACAATTCTCCTGCCTCAGCCTCCTGATCAGCTGGGTTTACAGGTGTGCGCCACCATGCCCAGCAATACTGGATTTTGATATCTGACTTGATGGATAAATTAAAATTATAACTTAAACGTATAGGTGTTGTTAGGTTTACCTCAATAGATACAGTGGAATATTATTAAAAGCATATATGAAAGTCTTATTTTTCTAAATTAAAGTTAATATACTTTAGCAAATTGCTATTCAAAGGGACTATACTGTACATTAATTTGGAAATGAAGAATATTTTTCATGATGCAGGTTACTTCTCATGTGTCAGGTTTCCTTCAATTGGTACACATCAGTCTGTACATATAAATGTAAACCTATAGTGAAATAATAATGATCCTCAGAAGAGCAAACATGGGGTTGCTCAGTGGGAGAGTGTGTGAGGCCCTGGGTTCTATTCCCAGCAAAACCTCATCCACCAAAAGAGACAAAAAAACAAACAATGCATAGGTGCATACAAAAAACTTGTGCTGTTTTATTTTCAGATTACTGTAATACATATTGTGTGATCATCATAATATTTCAGAATATAAATTATTATTCTCATTTCACAAATGAAAAAAATGAAAGATAAGGTCAAATTATGTGTTCAAGGCCTCCCTATTAAAGGATGACATCCCTCATTCTCCTGCAAAGAGGCTTGAGTCTGTACAATTGGTCTATGTAAGATGGCTTTCCTTCCATCTTATATCCGTACAACGGAAGGAAAGAGTACTCCTCCATTCTTCTGGGAAGGCAGTAGTCTTCACCTGGTATGACAAAGGGGGTGAAGGCATTCCTGGAGAGGAAATGAGGGGATCCCACTCAGGGATGTGCCTACTTGAGTTAACCTGGTGTGTAAGATAAGAGTTTATGATGGCCAGATGACCCATCCATACAAAGAGTGAAGACAGGAAGACACTTAGGCCTTCCCATGCAAAGCAGGGTGTGCCTGTGTCCATACTGCTCTTAAAATAAAACGCTGATTCTTTACCATGACTTCCAGGTTTCTTATAAGCTGTCTCTGCATTCCTCTTTCACTACTTCTACCACTCCCTTCATTCCCTACACTAAAGATACTTTCAATTTCTCAAACATGCTGAGAAACATCTATTCTTCAGCTCCTTTAAAATTCTGACCAGAACACTTTTCCTCCAGGATTCTAAGATCTCTGCATGGCTAACTCCTTCTCATCTTTTCTGTTTCAGGTCAAAATTTTTCTCATGGAGGTCTTCTATGACCATTTTAGCTAAAGAAGACCCCCTAGCCCTATGCTCTATCAACACTGTCTTTTGATTTCACCTATCTGGATCTGATGTTCTCTTCTTTGTTACTAGTTTGCTTGTCTACTTTCCTGACTATAAGCTTCATGAGATTTGGGAACTTGTCTGTCATGCACCCAGAATAGTGCCTGGGCTCTCAACATATATTTGTTGAATCAATGAAAGAATAAATCATAAACTCCAAATAAGAATCTGATGACAGATATTTACTCATTCCCCAGGAGAAAAAAAATTTACTGAAAGTTTTGTATATAATTTCAGGAGGTCTTAGATCCCTAGAAGCTCATCTATATATCCTTGTTAAAACCCTTGCATTATATTTATACTGTATCTAAACTTTATTTTTAAAAGTGATTATAGAATTTTATTCTTTACAATTAAACATGGGCATAGATTTCGAAAGTATATTTTAGATGGAATATAACAAAGCCCAGCAATCACTGTACATTGATTTTGAGAAAATAGATATCTGATATTTATATTAATGAATCCTAATTATCATATTTAATGAATTAAGGAATTTAATAATTAATTTAATTTTTGTCTCCAGTTTTGTGAGACTGGTAAGGATGAAACTTCCCAGCTTCCCTAGGAGTTAGTCATGTCTGTGTGACTAATTGTAGTCAGTAGACTGAAGAAGAAGTGACACATGTCACTGCTGGACTGGAACATATAATTGCTGGTGAAATCCCCAGTTCTATCTTCCGCTGGGGTAGCCACTAGGGCAACACATGTTGGCATGGAGGTTCAGCACCATGCTATCACATGGGGGATGGTTGCCCTGGAGAGCTAAACAGTGGATCCTTAACTGACTTGAGCAAGAAATACAAAACTTTGTTGTTTTAAGTCTCTGAGATTTTCCAAAGACTTGTTATTATTGCAGCATAGCCCAATGAAACCTAATACACCACTGATTGGGAAATGTGCTGTTATTTTATATACCATTGAGAAGACATCATTTATAATTATAAAAATTTAGTGTTATATGCATCTTAACCTCAAAAATGTTAGAATGTTAAAAAATGAACCTTAGATTAAATAAAATACAGACTGTTAAAAGAATTAATTAAAGCAGATTAGCAAAGTGTTAAGATCTCCAATGCTGGAGTAGGACAGGAAGTTATGAATTCAAATTCCAGTACTTACTAGCTTGTGTCTGAGTTGCTTGTATCAGCTGTGATATTCATCTGTGTATTCATCTGTGAGATGGAGACAGTAGAATTGGCTTCAGAGTTTTATGAATATTAAGTAAGATAATTCCTCAAATGTATACAGCAGCATAATTATTTCACATTTTTAATCTCCCTCTTTGGCTAGATCACAGACGGTTCAAGATGAACATTAATTTCAAATAATATATAGGAAAACCTATTCAATGAGTTTTAGTAGGACAAACTAATTTATCAGCAACCATTTACTAATTTCTCACCAGACATTAAGACTGGGTCTCTAAGTGAAGTGTTCTTGGAGATAACAAGAAGCACATAGAGAGGTAAAGGGTTCAAAAGCAGTCAACCTGAAATCTTCCTCTGATGTGTTTTTCAGGTGAAATGCAGTTATAACAAAAATCAAGAGAAGCTTTGAATAGGAAAAGAATACAACAATGTACTCAAGGAATGTTTGAAAGATCAGTTCTGTACTTATCTTGGTGACTGGCAGGGGTAGTAGAAGGAAAATTGAGAACTAATTGTACACTTGGAGCTTTTAATGTGGTATGTGTATGTGTGCAGGTGGAGAGGGGAAAAGGATATGAGTAAATGCCCTAGTGACTAGGAACATAAGAGTATGTCACAGTAGCTCAAGTGTGGCTCTTCTGAGATATGTTTATATATTGTTCCTAAACATAAACGGTTTATTCTTCCAAACTATGAAGTTATCCAGGGAACATTATTTTCCTCCAAATTCTAAATTCATGAAGCAGAACTTTCGTTATAATTGTCTTCATCTACAGTACGTCTGAAAAGGCCTAGCGTGATTAACAATGTGAAATGATCATATAAGTTTTGAAGTTCACTCTACAATAAAAGTTTTCCTCGTGTATATTTTCTAAAGATGTCCCTCCTCACCTCAGTTTACCTGCAAAGGAACAGGTGGCTGATTAATGTCATTTTTTTTTTATTAAATACCAGAACCATTTTTTGAAAGTCATTTTCTCTAAAGAAAGTTTAACGGCCTCTAAGTATAACTCTGAGCTATAGTTCACTTTTTCTGTTTACTTTATTCTTAACTCCTGAAACTATATCTTAAGGCTTGGGGTACATAACTTGTTATTTGATATCAGCTGAACAACAGTGAATCAATTGTAATGGTTCTGGCACCAAAGGAAATGGAGAGGACTTAAACATGTTTCCAGAAGAAAAAAACAACACCTTCTTTTTGTGTACAGTTTACAACGTATGTTTCCGCGGTTTTGGAATATTCAAAAGTCCCCCCGCCAAGAGTTCTTATTACTTCCCTCATTAAATAAGGAGAGGACAACAGAGAGAAAACTAATTCCAACCCACACGTCATCTGTTAGATGTTTTGGGTGAAGTTCAGTTTATAGAACCCTAAGGACTCCCTTTGTCTCTCCTCCTCCCACCAACAGTATTGGGGAGATACTCCCTCTAGTAACCCCCCCCCCCAACACTCAGGAATGTGCTAACGGTCCAGGAGAGGGCGGGGAGCTTTAATGCAAACAGGTTTGGGCTTCTTTGTGCATCGCTTTCGCTGCACGGATCGTGGTTAAGTCCTCCACAGCCTACTGCTGATGCGAAACCCAGCCAGAGGACTTGGGGCTCGCAAGCTGGGTGTACCTGGATATGCTCCCAGAGGCTACTGGGAAAATCGCGAATAGAGGACGCTCTGTCGCGCAGCGCTCCCTAAAACCTCTTTAATTCTCCTTTCTTGACTCTTTGGCGTCCCTGCTTATCGTCCCAGAGATTTTAACTTTTCCTTGGGCGCAAGTGTTTCACGTGAACCCCTTGCAGGACAGGAGCTGGCTCCACCCGGCTAGCTCAGGCCTCCTGGCTTCACTGGGATCTGGAGAGCCACGCGGATCCGGATGCGGCTTTCCCTCGCTCCCCAGACCCAGGGCAGAGAAGAGGCAAGAGGAGGTTTTCAGCCTTTCTGGGTACACTCACAAATATGTGGAATTTGGCGGGTACAAAACACAATGATGTTTAAACGCAAAACAAGCAGCAAGGAGGTGCTCAGCCCTGATGGGTATGCCCCGAAATATATCTAATTAGACGTTTAAGAAACAAAACAATGCTAAAATGCAAATAAGGCAATTTAATATCCAGAATGAGACTCATTTGACAGGCCGACCTGAGATTTTAATGGAAAGCTTACTCATACCCCCACACTGAATTCATTCTATTTTTTAAGTACTTAAAAATGTGTGATTTTAAGTTCCATCACTGTCATAATGAACACTCTACAATAACAAGCAGTGGAACAATGGACACCCCCATATCACATGGTGTCAGGTAATTACGAAGTGTCGCGGCGCGGGAAAGCTGAGCTGGGAGCCTCACTGTGTCCCCTGTAGCTTGTAGGAGCTAAGGGCCGGGTGTCTCACGGAAGCCTCATCAAACCATTCATACCAATGCCTCAATCCAGAGACAGGGACAGACGCAATCTGAACGTGGCCCTAGGCGTTTACGGAGGGGGCCAAAAGTGGCACGTCTGGACGTACAGAGAACTAGCACGGGTTCGAAATTGCAGACCGAAGTCGTGGGGAGAGAGTATAATCCCGAGAGGAGGAGAGGGTCCCGCCGGGAGTGGCGAGATCGGTCGGATTCTGGAGAGAGTGATCTTATGCCGGACCTTGAGCTTCTGCTAAGTCCAACTTTTGGGATACATCCGAGTAACCCCGATAAGAGTGAGCTCTGGGTCACAGGGTAAAAGCTGTTACTTTGTAGGAGGGCAAACGTGCGTGAGTGTGCAATGGGGGTAGTAGGTGAGGAGAGAAGGGAGGAGGGATAGATCTGGGGACTGGAGGCCGAAATTTCCTACTTCTGAGTGGTTCTCTGAAAGGCAAAACTGCCTTGCAAGAGCAGTGGGAGGGAGCAGCGCAGCTTTGGGGGCCGCTTAGACTGGGCGCTGGGACCTCTCCAAGGGACTCTACACGTTTTGCGGTGTCCCCAGAAGGAGGACATACTATCCTGGTATCTGAGGGTGGATCAGGGCTGTGGGATTCCTTTCCCATCCCCATCCTCCGCCCAACACCCTGGCGCTATAGTCTAGAGGCAGTGAGCTCTGTAGATCTCTTCCTGGGGTAAGCGGCCCTCTAGCGCAGCGACCTCAGGTCCCCGCGCCCTCTCCTACACTCAACCTCCTCCCCTCACTCCCATTCATTTTTCCTTAGCAGCTTCTAGGGCGAGCTCAAAAAACCAACTCCGAACCCATCAGATCCCGCATCACTGAGTTACGGAAGAAAGCTGGGAGCTGCGCGGGCGCTGACGCGCGTGGGTCCTCTCAGAGAGGTGGCGGCCGCGAGGGGCGCAGCGATCCGCTGGTGCCGGTCGCTGATGAACAGGCGGCCGCGAGCAGCCCCCGGAGCCGCGCGGCATCCGCGTATACAGTGACGGTGGAAGCCACGCCCGCTCGGGAGCTGGGGGCTGTCCTAGCCCCCCCATTTTCCCCCCTTCCTCCGGCCCCCTCCCTCCGGCCCCCTCCCTGTCCCATCTCCCTTGCTCCCTCCTCCTCCCCGCGCCGGCCCCCGGCCCGCCCCCGGCTCGGCTCGCGGGAGGCGCTGGGCGCCGGGGCTGGCGCGCTCTCCCGGGCGCACACACACATCCACGCACGCACGCCCAGAGCAGCTCTCTCCGCGCCCGGCCCTCGTTCCCCTCGCCCATGCAGACGGACAGAGAGACGGAAGATGGCTGACGACTCCATGGGGCACCGAGGATGCAGCCCGGCGGTGGCGGCGGCGGCGGCGGGAGCGACAGAAGCTGCGGCGGCGGCACGGGCAGCGGCGGCGTTGGCGGCGTTGGTGGCGGTGGCGGCGGCGGCAGCAGGAGCAGGAGCGGCGGCGGCGGCATCCCCGAGACTCCCCGAGCTACCTTTCCCTCTGACAGCCACTGACGTTCTCCGCCGCTAGAAGAGACCCCGCTTCTCCCGCGCCTGCCTTTCCCCCCTCCCAGCCCCGGCCCCGCCAGCACCGCTACCTCTGCCAGCTTTGCCACCATCAGCACCACCTCCACCACCGCCACCGCCACCAACACCACCACCACCACTACCACCGCCGGCGGCGGCAGCAGCCATTTCATCTCCACAGAAACCAGACACAAAAACATGGCAGAAATGGAGAAAGAAGGGAGACCTCCGGAAAATAAAAGGAGCAGGAAACCGGCTCACCCAGTGAAAAGGGAGATCAATGAGGAAATGAAGGTATTTTTGGACCTTGGGGGCTGGGGAGACGGAGCTCTTTCTTCGGTCCGCTCCCTTTGGGCCGTTGTATGGATTCGGGGGTACAGGGACGCGCTTGTCAGTTACCGTAGGATGCCCGGAACGCCTCAGCTCCTCCTCCAGGTGCAAAGCGGAGGTCAACTCGCGGGCTGCATCCCCGAAATTTGCCAGCCTCAGATTCGAAGCAGGGCGGGGGGTGGGGGGCTACCACATACTGTTTAACCTTGCAAACCCCAGGTTGGCACAGATTCGTTTCAGAGAGGAGGGGACCAGGGTCCAAGTGGTGGGTGGGAATGGTAAAGAGGCTTTCCTAGTGAGCAGTGTAGTTTTTACTCCTTCCTCGGGAATCGTCCTTCCGGCCTCTACAAAGTTAAGAGCCGCTCGGTCGAGGCACCCTGGGAGAGCTGGAGTTCAACCCTTTCCGCGGTTCATCCCTATGCTCAGGGATCCCGCTTCGCCCCAAGTCTCCAGCTGCGACAGTGTAGTGGCTGTCAGTGCCGGGCGAGTTGCGGCCAGAGCTGTGAGGGTCTGAGGGCTGTCCTGACGTCCCGCTCGCCTCGCTCGCCCCCGCCCGCGCCTCTCCATCGCTACCTCCGCCTCTCGCTAGCCTCTGTACGCCTGGCTTTCCAGTTAACCAGACCCCAGCGAGCCCCGAAGAGCGGCCTTCGCAGGGCGCCTGCCCATTGTTCGGGAAGGCCAACCGGAGTCCTTTCGGCGAGGCCGGGCTCCTCGCCAGACCAGCGGTGCTCCAGAGGTGGTGAGCGCAGCCGCCTGGCGCTCCAGCTGTTCGTGTAGAAGCGATTGTAAAAGAACACCACTCAGCTCCGGACCCCACTCGTCGCCCCCATTCCCTTATTTTCTGCATGCTGAGGCTTTGCCCGGGATAGCATTTTATTCCATGTTGATTTTACTAGTCTCTCTTATTTTTTTTTTAAATTTATCTGTTTTTCTGTGAGTTACAAAAAAGTATCAGGTTTGATGCTCCCCATGTTCTGTTTAATAGTGCCAGGTAACTTGGTCAGGTTTGATTAAGTTTGTATTTAAAAGATGAACTAGATAAAAATGGTATGCAACTTAGTTTCATTTATTGCGTTTTGACATCTTCTTGATTAGAACAGGTATATTCCATAAGAATGCCTTGTGTGAAGCCCACGATTAGAAGGGACAAACCGATATACATCCTGCTGTGTGTGAGTGTGTGTGTGTGTGTGTGTGTGTACGTGTGTAGCTAGGTGTATATGCTTAGCTTTACCTTCTTTCCAGAAATGTCAGTAGCATTTAAATTTTGAAATTAGGGTTTTATTTCAGGGTGAGAAACTTGAAAGCAAGAGGTGTAGTATCAGTCCAAAGGAGATTTGCCTTGGAAATCAATGCTATTCCTTGTAATGGAAACCACCATTGATAATTAAGGTAGAAAAAAAAAAAGGTAGAAGTTGTTTTCTTCCCATGAGGGTGGAATTCAGTCTACAATAACCATTCTTGCCCTTCCCTCCTGTCCTGTATTTCCAGATTACTTTTCCATTTCGTTTTAAATTTGGAGTGGGGGAAGAGGACAGAGGTGAAGGCCACTAGGAAATCACAGCATGCTCTGGCCCTTTAAAACGCTGCCTAATGTGATCTATATGGATGGCAGCTTTTAAGTTTCATAGGTTCTAGAATTACAAATTAGCTAATTTTAATCAAAACATGTGAAATGTTATCCCGGCTGGATATAAAGGCTGACTGTGCTCGATACTTTGGGCTCGTGTTGTTGACTTTGGCTGCAGGCGCACTCCGTGGTTTGGGAGATAGTTGTCCTTCTACAGTATAACAGATGTTTGTCTGAACTGGTGAGGAAGAAACAAAAACAACATTGTATGAAGGGGAAAAATTACACAATTTTTAGCCAGTGCTGCAGGACTAAGTATGGAATTAACCTTGGTGAACAGAATTTCCTCTTTTTAAAATGTTATTTTTCTTTCAAATCACCATCTACTATTTGAAGTTCTAATCCTCATCATTTCCATCCAAAGTAGCATTAAACAAGAAGTTTTGCACAGCAAATAATCCAAAATACCTGTAGGATTGGTATTTTCTCTCTGGTTTGGAACACTGTGTAAGACCCCTGGCCAAAATTTTCAGTCATTTCCATTCACACCATGCCAGCGTGTCTAGTGGAATTATTTTGTAGGCATTCCTCTAATATACTCGCACCCAAAAGCCTTCTTTAAAAAGGTGGTTGCTCAAAGTTTTTTTTTTTTTTTTGCAAATAATTAATATTTTTCTGCTTTTAAAATTAATAACTACAGCAACAAAACTCCTCCCCGAATCCCCTGGTATCATTACCCTTCAGCTCTCCCAATGTGAAGTGTAGAGTAACATAACAAGTTGGTTGCCCTGTATAAAAATGTGTGCAACAAAATGTCACCGAGAACACAATGTGGCCTTGTGCAGCTTCATATTGGTGCCGCTGGAGCTGCCTGGCTGTGTTTGCCTTCATCAGAACGGCTTTCATCTGGACCAGTGTAAACTAAGCCCTGGTAAGTAATCACTGCCCGGCAGAAAGAAAGGAATGTATACAGCTAGCGCGGCCTAAGCTGTAAAAACGGAAACCTGAGCCCCCACCTCGGATCACATATCAAGGCTTGAAGGTAGGGGAAATGAAAGGGGGAAAGAGGAGAGAGCGAATGGAAAAGTCAGCCCGGGAAGTGGAGGATCAGGAGGAGGCCCCCCTTAGGGAGATTTGGCTCAGGGATTAGGGAATTTTATCGTGGTGTACAGTGACCTACTCAGGTTTCAACACTGGTTGGATCGAGTTTCTTCTCTGTGAGCTGAAAGAAAAGGGACTGGTGTCTATGTGATTTTTTTTTTTCTCCTCCGGGTAATAGAAAGGACATTGGTACAAGTATCTATTTTAAGTACAGCAAATGCAGGGTATTGAGAATGAACAACAAAATTGCCTCATCTCAGAGACTCCCTTCAAGATCTCCTAATTGAGATAGTCACCTATTTATTTAAAAATGGCTGGAGAAGACAAACTTGCTGAGGTTTAGCTGACACCAGTAATGGCATTGGAGATTGTCTTCATGTGTCTGAGAGCTAATGTTGGTTGCTGTTTCACTAGATCAGATATTGAGTTACAGTTTCGTTATCACTGATTTAATGTACATGGCAGTTGTAACAAATTTGAATTTGATACAATATAATTTTGTGAGTGAGAAGTACATGACTTGGCATAGATTGCTTATGGTGTACTTCAGTGAAAGTATCTTCAAGTAGAAATGTTTGTCTCATTATGACCTTTACAATGTTTATCTTTTCTTCTTCCCTTCATTCTGATTTTTCTTGATTTTGCTTTACTTACAATTAGTATGTCTTATTTAATCAGTGAGTAGTAGAAAGGATTTCTAAAAATCAGATGACAGTGCAATTTATATTTTCACTACTTTTGGTTTCTAAAATGAATATTGGAATTGTATCTAATGTAATATGTCTCTGATTCACTCTAGCTCACATGTGCCATAAGAAAGGGATGTCAGGAGGGAATTCCAAAATGTGAAAGGGTTAATTAATTTCAGGAGTTCATCTAGAACATGCAAGATGTAGCATACAAATGAATTTGTACTAGTGAATGTGTAAGTATAAATTAGTGTGTAAGTTGTGATCAGTAGCTACCAAACAATAATATAATCTTTCAAATCTGAACTCTGAGTAGAGATAATGAGTCAGTTTTTTATCTTTTAAAGATCTTTGACAAAACCAATGTGATTAGATCAAGCACTCTGTCCTGGAAACTTTCCTAAACAAACCATAATTGACACACTTACAATGTTTGGCTTCTTTATCAATTGCTGGAAAATCTATGTTAAATGTCAAAGGGTCACCTTTGCTGAAGAAGGTTTCTGTCTATTAATATTCTCAGCAAGTAATTTGTTCCTAAAATTATGCTTCAGTCCTGATCCCTAAAGTTTGGGGCAGGCACATCTGTTAGAGTTTAGTAGAAAACTTACCACAAGATTTTCTAGTCTGGTTTCTGATGGTCTTCATTTGACATTACATTAAAAATGATCTCTGTCAATTGTATAGACAATAAAGCAAGTTGCAGAGCCTAGCTGGTGAGTGCCATGGGATAACTTGATGTTTAAAAAATAAAATAAAAAAAAAATTAGAGAAGTTGGTGTGGATTGGAAAAGCCAGCATGTTCAAGTTTGAAATCAGCTCATTACCAAATCAGGTACATTTTAAGTTTGCTGTTGAAATGTTAACCTGATGTCGGATGCAATAAGTCTCAGGAACCTAAGAAAGTAGGCTTAGGATCAGATCCCACTGTGGTTTTCACAGATAGGTCAGACCTTCCTTCCTGAGAGTAGCCTCAGGTGTGCCATGTGGCAGAGCTAGGGACTAATGTCAGTTGAGACATGGGTCTTGCCCCTGGGGAGCAGGTGTAGGATGTTCTTAAGCCCTCATCATTGCTCTCAGTTGCCTGGCTCAAGACTCCAGGTTAAACCCAGAAGAGACAGGGTTTGGAGAGCTATGCATTCTGCTCTATTCAGTTGCGGTTTCTGGGAAGAGTCTCTCTCCATCTGTGAGCCATGGAGTGTGATATGTAGTAGAGCACCATTCTCTAAGCCTTACACAACTCGCAGGTTCCAGAGACGAGGAAATGGAAAGGAACCACTTCACTTCCTCCCGAATCTGAAATAAACATTTGAACTAGAAGAAAATGAGTCTGACAGACTCATTCCCTTCTGCGTTTCCTGCCTGTGTGTTTGCCAAGCGCTGCTTTGAGAAGCCAAGCCCTACTCTGCTTGTGTGAAAGACAGATTTACAGAAACCAAGAGGTAACAGAGTTTTTGAAGGAACATCCAAAACAGGGCCTCAAAAAGGGGCGAATATTAGTGAGTGCTGTGACTCTCTAAAAAGGGAGTGTCCAAGGGAAAGATACTGTATCGTTAGGGTGACCATTTTTATATCTTCTAAAGAAATGTCCCTTTTATATATTGGAAGTCCCTTTACTTTTTTCCCTTTCCCTCTTTTTCCTTCTCTTCTTAATGTACTAGAAGTAGTAGAAGGCGTATCATCAAAACCCTGAAGTCTAAAACTTCCTCTTTTGGAATGGGAAGCCAGCCACACTTGTACTCTCAAGCTAATAAGATTATTGAATAGTTTCCTGAAAGAGAAGGGATATTACAGGATAGAAGGAGGGGAAAAAAAATAGAGTACTTTGTTTTTGATAGTGCCAATTGAAACATGTAAACAGACATGAAAGCATGTGGTGAGTGAGATTTGCTGAATGTATATTTTAGGATCTGTAGACTGATGGGTGTTAATATCTATTATATAACCAAAGGCCTGTGGGACTCTGTAGTACTTTAAGGCTGGTGGCTTTGGCACAGACAGGAAAACAATGTAACAAGTCTTGGTGATTTTGAGGGCAGTTCTGCAGCTGTGAAAGGACACAGCTGCACACAGCTGTACACCTGCCATGCCTGCCAGTGTTGCAGAGGGCCAGTATCCACAATTTCACAGCATTTGTTTGACCCTTTTAGGACAGTTGGTGTCTTGGCAGCAGAATAAAATGTGGTTGTCTCATTGTCTACTCTGTGTCCCAATAAGACAATAAAACACCATAGATTTTATATATAAAGCTACACTATTTTGGATTCATATGCCAATTATGTAGTCATCCAGTTCGGAATATATCAATAAGAGAATAAGCCATTTCTCAGGCCCTGTCCAGTTGTGTGTTAGTGTTAACAGTGTCCTCTGGACTTAGCCCTTCATTAAAATCATGGTGTGTGACTAAACAACAGTGCTGCAAAATGAACCAAAGTGAAGCATAGTGATCATCCTCAGAGGACTTCAGTCTCCAAAGCTGTCATTCAGGTAGAAACAGCAGGCAGGGCTCAAAGTATAAAATCTGCACCAAGATTGTGAATCTGGCCACTCTTATTATTTCATGAATGTTGATGACTTTCTAATGGGCCATCTGTGGGGCGCGGCGTGGTTTGTCCTTACTATACCATCTGATCCAATGGGACCATGGATGTGAAAATACTTTGCAATCTGTAGAGGGCTTTTCAGATATTTCTTTTGTACTATTTAAGTTTTACTTCATGACCTTTTTTCTTGGCAAAACCATAAATAAAACTGGCCCACTGAATCTGTGTTAAGGGAGACAATTTAGATGCAGCCTTGGGCCAGGCCTGGGAATAGAATTAGAAACTGATTTCTAATCAATTTCAATTCTTATTTCACATTTGAACTTGATCAAGGCCCTGCCTGTCTTTTGCAGATTCACTTTCTTTATCTCTATTAGAGAGTCCAATGATGCTTAATAGAAATTAACCTCAGAAGTCAGAACACATGGAGATGGCAATGGAGAGAAAATGTTTTCCAAAAATAACCATCATTCCGTTATTCATAACCTTAGCTAGCAGAGACACTAGCATTTTTTTAGCTGTCTTATAAATTGCTCAGGATTGGAAGTTTTCTTTTCCTTTGAGAGTATTTTTCGTGTGCTCTACTTTTTGGATAATGCATGTCGGAATGTTTTGAAGCTAAGTAATGTAACTGACAGATTCTTTTTATTGTCATTAGAACTGTGAATATGACTGATGTAGTTGACTATCAGTGAGACTGTGTTAATTTTTAATTAAAACTAGATTTTTTATTTTTTACAAAAGTAATACACAGACATGACAGATAGTAGAGTAAGCAACAGAAATAAGCAAAAATAAAAACAAAACCTATAATTTTCCCACCCAGATACAATTACTGTCAACATTTTGATGTGTGTCTTTTCATGCCCTTTTCTATGTATGATATTAGTTTTTTTAAAAAAACAAAATGAACTAGTATGTATTAACTTTCTTTTTAAAACTTAACATATTGTTCATATCTTCTCATGGCACTAAAATTTTACTTATAGAATATATTTTAGTCACATAATAGTATTCCATTATGTGACTAAAGTACAATTTATTTAGCCAAGTTCCTATTGTTTGGCATTTAGTTTGTTTTTAAGAAAACAACACTGAGACAAATATTCCTGAACTTGCATATGTCTATATCTATTTCCTTAGAATAGTTCCTAAAATTCCTAGAAATAAAATTGCTGAATCAAATGGTATGCAAAATTTTAAGGCCTTTTAATGCATAGAGTCAAATCACTCTTTTTAAAAGTTCTATCAGTTTAATTCCCAATAGTATGAGAGTGCTCACTAATACTATATGCTTTAGGTTTTTGTTTGTTTGTTTTGGTACTGGGATTGAACCTAAAAAGGTACTACCTCTGAGCTATATCACCAACTCTTTTAAATTTATTTTGAAACCAGGTCATGCTAAATTGCCCAGGCTGGTCTCCAACTTGCAATCATCCTGTCTCAGCCTCCTGAATAGCTAAGATTACAGGCATGCTCCTTTGTGCCCAGCTCATATAATGGTTTTTAAACTTTCACATCAGTATTTTTAGAATTATGTTTTCCTGAATTTTATCATTTCTCTATGTTTACACATTTTTTTATATTTACGAATGTATCCAAGTGAATTAGCACAATGAGTACCTTCTAAGTGTCCAGACATTGTGTTAGGTGAGCCATAAAATTAAATAAAAGGTCTCTGCCCTCAAACAACTCTCAATATATATGGGATAGATGACATATTTTGCTAGAACTGGGACATGGAGTAAAGGTGGAAATAATGTTTATGAGGAAAGAGAGGTTATGTCTTTGCCTCATTTGGGAAAATGATCAAGAGCTCTTGAATAATTCCTACTCTTTTGGTAGGATACAAATTTGAAAACATATCAGCATTTAATTATACAAGATCTGACATGAAAAAAATTCAACGGTACTTACCTGTGTTTAAAAATCAGCTTAATGAGCTGGGCATGGTGGCGCACACCTGTAATCCCAGCAGCTTGAGAGGCGAAGGCAGGAGGATCGCAAGTTCAAAGCCAGCCATAGCATCTTAGTGAGGCTCTAAGTGACTTAATGAGTCCCTATCTCTAAATAAAATATTTTTAAAAAGGACTGGGGATATAGCTCAGTAGTTAAGCGCCCCTGGGTTCAATCCTTAGTTCAAAAGAAAAAAGAATTGTGTTTGATGTTTTTTAAAAAAATCATTAGCTGTTTCTGAAGAGCTTGAAGTACTTAATGTTTCAGAGGTATTTTCAGAATTGGTAATCACTGCTATTTTCATAGTGCTTTGATGTCAACTATTATTTACCTGATGAAATGTTCAATTAAAAGTCATTTTGATTGAGCTCTGACATATATATGGTACTTCTAATTGAATAAGGAGGGTGTCTAATGAATGTCCTCAGATTAAGATCCAACAGAAAAGCTTGGCACAGTGGCGCATGCCTGTAATCCCAGCGGCTTGGGAAGCTGAGGCAGGAGAATCGCAGGTTCAAAGCCAGACTCAGCAATAGCCAGGTGCTAAGCAACTCAGCGAGACCCTGTCTCTAAATAAAATACAAAATAGGGCTGGGGATGTGGCTCAGGGGTCGAATGCCCCGGAGTTCAACCCCCGTACCCCCGGCAAAAATTTATTTTTGTTGGTATGGAAAGAACTTAGAAGGAGTGAAGAAATTGTAAAATTTCCTTTCTATTTACCTTTTTAATACCCGCTTATTTATTATTAATTTTAGGAAGAAAGTATGTTTTCAGACTAAATGTTAGGATTCTGTTTTTTCCTCAGAAGCACTGAAAGTGAGAGAGGGAAATTGGAGAGGGTGAGGACAAGGTAGGGGAATTAGGTATTAGTAGTACAAAGCACTTAGAGTTACATGTGATGTCAAAAAACTATAAAATAAGAAGACTCAGTTTTTAAAATATATTTATTTTTTGTAGTTATACACAATAACTTTATTTTATTTATTTATTTTTATGTGGTGCTGAGGATCGAACCCAGGGCCTTGCACGTGTGAGCCAAGTGCTCTACCACTGAGCTATAACCCCAGCCCCAGAAGACTCCGTTTTAATTGTGAATTTTGAGCACCCCTTCTATGACCATATTAAGGAGAGTAGAAGCCAATGATTGAATCTGAAAGCAAGCAAAGTCTCATCACAGGCAGATGTTCCCTTGTTGATCCTTTTTGGTATATGATACTGACATCCTATGGCATGGTTTCTTTGCCACTCTGTGATTGGCCCGGGGTTGGGGGAGTTTCTTTTCAATTGCTCACACATTAGACTATATAGAATTTGTAGGAGAAAGAGGCCTGCTGTAAGTATCAAATGATATGTGTTTTAGTTTTCACTTTCCTGGGTGATCAGCCATGCCTATCTTTTACCTTCTTGATGCTCTAATTTTCTGTCATAAAATGATGATGTCACATAAGTTCACTGAAAGTTTATTGTGAAAACTACATACTTAACACATAGGGTTATTGAGAGGGGCAGGAGAATGAAAGGATGTGGAAACACTGCAAAGTGCTATAGAGTATTAGACATTATCATTATAATTTTAGTGACCTATTTTCCAAACCTAAATTGGACCACATGGTATGAAAGAGGATTTTTGTGTCACTTCCAAGGGCAAGAAGCAGTCTGCGAAATGTAATTCGGATGCCAAAATATTGAAATTTCTGGCATATTTTGATGGTTTATGGGAACAGTGATAAAATATTTGAAATAATGACTGCTCAGTAAAATTCATCATGTGTGAGCACTATAATTATGAAATTTCTTTGTAAAAGGTATTTTATTTTTCATATAAGTAGAAGTTTCTTGATTTCACAGAATTCTAAAGCTGAAAGGAATTTTAAAGAGATTCTGCTTAGTTTCCTGCCCTAAGTCTCAAGAGAAATGCTTGGTAAAGATTTTGGGGAGAAGCAAATTTTATGATCTCTTAGTACAATAGTTTTTTTTTTGGGGGGGGGACAGTGCTGGTTGAATTCAGGGGTGCTTTACCACTGAGCTACATCCTCATACCTTTTTATTTTTAATTTTGAGACAAGGTCTCACTAAGTTGCTTAAAGCCTCACTAAATTGCTGTGGCTGGCTTTGAACTTGCCATCATCCTGCTTCAGCCTCCTGAATCACTGGGATTATAGGTGTGCACCACCACACTGGCAGTAGCTTGTTTTATTATTGAACATTCTTACCTTGAAACTCTTCATTTTAGCTCTTGTCACATTGCTTTTTTTTTTTTTAAAAAAAAAAAAACAAGAAAACTACTTAGAAAAGGAATAATTCTTTTTCTTTTTTATTTTCTTTTTGCAGTACTAGTGATTGAACTCAGAGCCTCACACATGTTAGGCAAGTGCTCTATCACTGACCTAAATCCCCAGTCCTTTCTATTTTATTTTGAGAAAGGTTCTCATTAAGCTGCCCAGTCTGGCCTTGAACTTATGATCCTCCTACCTCAGATACCTGGGTGGCTGGGATTATAGGTGTGTGCCAGCATACCCAGCTTGGGAAGAAATAATTCTTTTAGATAGACAATTCTTTTTTAAAGGATGATAATACAAAAAATAATTGTTAGAATTCTCTACCAGAAAGACTTGAAAACCCTTAGAGGTCATAAACATTAATTTCACCTCTCTCAGAATATGTTATATTTCTTAGAAGATAACTGAAAACATCTATTGCATTTGCTTTGGTGTAGCACCATAATGAGCCCATCTAATATCTACCATCAAATTCTAATTAGGATTTTTTAAAAATTAAATAATTTATTCCTTGGGAGTGTTTGGTTTCTTAATACAGTAGTACATGCAACAGAGGTAATAGTCTATTTTTCACAGCTAAATTACAAGAAATTTCAGTGTTTGTTTTCTCTTTTTCCTTTCATCTTGCTCCGCCTTTCTTGAAAGGTTTGAGACTTATAGCTCGAGTCTTTATAAACCTTTTGTTTTCAGCTTTTGCAGTCATATATCAAAACATTAAGGTGTTTATTTTTATTTTCAGTGACAAGAAAGGGGATGTTTCAGAGTTTATTTTCCCTGACATTTATAGTAACTCGAAAATCATGGAATAGATCAAGTTCATATTGATTGTTCTGTGAAGCCTCTGAGTTTTCAGCAGGAGCCATAAACTAAACTGATGGAGTTACGATGCTCAAACAATATGAATTTGGTGTTAATAATCCAGTTGAGGTTTCAGTTTTTATCCAAATGTCTGAAACTTCTGTATCCCCTCCCCAGGGTTGGTTCTGAAAGGCTGAATGGATTTGCAGCTGGACTAAAACAAACAAATCTATATCCTTGGCTGGAAGGTTGGTGCATGAATTATGCATCTGTAGCCTTTGTGTGACTTCAGAGTTTAGACAGAACTGGAGAAAGTGGCGCCTGGACAGGGACGGTGGACAAAACTGGATATGGTAGCCAGGAGTTACTGTGCCAAAGATTTTCTGACTTGTTGGCACAGTTATCTTAGAGATCAGGACAGATAGCATCCAGACCAATAGGATGGCTTGAACTTGGCTTTTAATGCTGTTGAGAATTGGTTTTTCCATGCAAGGTAAGTTTCATCCTAGGAGATTTCTGCTGCCAGACCACTGATGGAGGACCTTGATTTGTGTGCTTAGGGACTGTCATTCTTGAGTCAGGCACTCGGCCTCAGTGAAAGAAATTAGGTGCTAGGGGAGAGTGACGCCTCATTAAAGGGATCTCTTTTGATTGAGTACAGCAGCATTTAGCCCAGTCCTCCTCAGTGGTATTCCTGAAGTTGCTGAGCTTATTATTCATATCGATCATATCATCTTTGTGCATTCATGAAAAGAATGTCTATTTAATGTGGACAGGATCAGCCATCAGAGAGAATAAATGCCTCACTAAAGCTTGATATGGCTGACTGTTGGCCTTGTGGATGGTCACATTGAATCAATCTGGCTAGATTTTTTTTTTTTTTAAATTGCTGGTGCACTATACCATCACAGATTGACCCAGTTGGAGTTCAGAGCTTAAGTGGGTACTAAAGCAAAAAATGTAGCATCCTGTGGGTGGTTTGAAATGTCAGGTTTGTTTTCATGGAGTTAGTAGTGTATTATCTTTTATTTTTTATGCAACCCCTGCTGAAATCTAAAGTCTTGAAATTTGAGAAAACATGGAACTCACACGTTGAGGCTGTGTACATTCTAGCTTAGCCTTGGTGCTTTGTTTCAAGTACATAAATTATACATCCTAGTGTAATTCAGAAATGACAGCTTCTAGGAGAATAGTGAAAGATTCTGTGAGCCACAGAGAAGGTTAGAATATATAGTTTTCCTCACTCAGTCTCGGAGACTCATGGTGCCCTGCCAGATAGACTATTAAGGTACATATGAGCACTAAGATCATTAACATGCATAGTTTCACATCTTATTTCCAGATAGAGCAATTGATGAGTTATTAAAAATAAACACTTCATTAAATCCATCTAGCTATACTCATTATTTTCAAATTTTGATATCTCTAATAACAGTAACAATAAATTACACTTATATATTGACTTATAGTTTGTAAAGTGACTTCATACATTATCCAAAGCCTGGTCTGGCTAGTAACCTTAAAGTTATTTGGTACTTTTATGTCACTCATCAGAATACAATCATAATGACCTTTCATTTCGTGGAGAAAGAATCTGCCACCAATACAATTTATAAAGCAAATTGTGCCTTGATTTTAAAAAAATACTCTTGCAAAGAGGAAAATTTAAAAAGGGAGACCCTTGTAACCTATTCAGTTTTCTGTATGATAATGGTTGACAATCGAGAAATTATTTCTTTGTTGAGATTTTGCTTTATCTGAGATAAGAGTCATGTTAAGTAACAATACCTGAATCAGAAAGCAATTCTAATTTAAATTAATCTGAACCACAAAAAGGTTGATTAATTGTTTTCATTTTCAAAATCTTTTCTTAGCTGTTTCTTATGCTTTACCTTACAATATTTTTGTGTTAGTGTGGGATACAGACTTTGCAGAAGAATATGGTAAAAATATGACTTCCTATTCATAGGCAAAACTGACAAATACCATTTTTTCTCATTATCTTTAAATTGCAAATATCTGAAGGTCTGTCATAATTGGATGCGTCATTTTGTGATTTAAATGCATTACAATTTTTGAACGTGATTTGAAAAAATGAACAATACTCTAGGGGAAGAAGGGTAAGGCTGACATTAAATGGGGCAAGGCAAACAATTCAATTTATGTCTTCTTTTCAAATAGTTATTGATTATAGAAATAAGTAGTAGCCTATGCTTCTCTTTCAGAACTTTGCAGAAAACACCATGAATGAACTCCTTGGCTGGTATGGCTATGATAAGGTTGAATTAAAAGATGGTGAAGATATTGAATTCAGGAGTTACCCTACAGATGGGGAGAGCCGGCAGCACATTTCTGTTCTCAAAGGTAATGACATTTAATGTCCCTTTGTTCATGTGAAAGAGGATTAACTATCACAACTCTTCAGAACTGAGTTGCTTTGGGACTCCTTTTGTTGACTATGCCCATGGTTGATTTAACTATACATCTCCAGTAGTGCTTTCCTATAAGCAGAACTTCACAGAACATAAGAGCTCAACCTAAAATAAAAATAGACACAATTTAATCTCCTTCCAGCAATGGAAGAACTAGACAAAGACTCGGGACTTTAAGTGCTGTGGTCCTTCCCACAAATTCATAGAAAGGGGCAATGTTTGCTAACTTCTAGTTTCCTGATCCCTTTGATATGCCATCAATTGTCAGGGACTAGGACTTCCTGCTATGTGCAATGTTAGGTTTACATTTTCAGACTCTAAGAGAGATTCTGTTCGTTTCGTAAACCCCCTTCCTTTTTCTGGGGTAGGAATTCTTTTTCATTTTGTGCTTGAAGTTTTCAGTCTTCCTCTGCCCCCACACCCTTGAGTAGGGTGAGAAGAGGAGTAAGAGGGGAATAGAGGATTAGATCCTATAAGTTTCTGTAAGAATTTTCATCGAAGCCCAGCCAAAGAGTGGAAATTAAAGAGGATTGGCAGAGTCGAAGTTACATTGATTGTACCAGTGGACAGCAGTGCCAGATATCTAAGGGGAAAGCTTGTATGAACACAGAATTTATGAACCTAAATTTGGAATAAGGGTTTGTTTATACAAGATAAGAGGAGGAACATGTGAAGAAGCAACCAATTTGGGAAATTTTAATAAAATGTGGGTAAAACTAATTGTGCATTATCACCGGCAATTTGCCCAGTACTTGTGTTGTATTCAAAATCTGTTGGCATGAACTACCTGCTCAAGCACTTTTTTTTTCAGTCTTTGAGGTAGTATTTTTTTTTCTTCTTACACGCTAAGCAACAAAATGTAAATGAGCTGTCCTGCAGGCATGTGTGTGGAATTGAATGTACGTGACAAATTTTATGTTAAGCTTGCTATGAAATTGTACATATCGTGTTACTCAGATAGTGTCATCAATTTCACTGTAAATGAAAAATGCAAGTCATGAGTTTAAATTCTATAGACTAATAGCTCGTATAATACTTAGCCTAGGTAATAATCTTTGCCCCTGGGGAATATGGAAAGAGAGAGTGCCAGAATATGCTATTATAGGGAAAACGTTGTTTTCCATGGTTGAAGCTTTTTTTGTTGATGATTCAAATACAAGGATAAAGTTTATATCATCGTAAGTTCTCTTTATTTTCATTTTTTGTTGATTTTTGAGGAGCGTCATCAATACTTGGTGCCACAGCAATTTTCTTCTGAATCATCCGCTTCTTTCTCATTGGTTCAGTAGATTATATCATAGTCTTAAGTTTACAGTTGGGTGGGACCTAGTCACAAAGCTGCTTTAGGCTTTCCCTCTGGTAGCCAGAGAGCCTTGCCTGCTATATATCACTTTGTATGTGGAAAAGGTTAATTGCCTCTCAATTTTCTATGGGATTTTACAGTGCTAAAATTTATCACCATGATTCAACTGGGATATTTGCTATCATAGTGGAGCAAATTATAAAGGAGCCCATTGGAAATTTATGGTAACAAAACTTAAAAGCTCCAGGATGGACTGTGGAGTTCTGGTAAATTGTTTAAAGGTTTGCAAGGAAGAACTTGTTTTGTTACATGACCATTTTACTCGAGGAAATAAGGGAAACTTTAAGTCTGCTGAATAAGTTCTTTTGTCATATTGAATATCATTTTTTTCTTTTACAGAGAATTCTTTGCCAAAACCAAAATTACCCGAGGACAGTGTTATTTCACCATACAATATAAGCACAGGCTATTCAGGGCTTGCCACTGGAAATGGACTCAGTGTCAGTGACTCACCTGCAGGGTCAAAGGATCATGGCAATGTGCCCATTATTGTACCTTTAATTCCTCCACCTTTCATAAAGCCACCAGCAGGTAAGCATTACTGGAGTTTCCAATGATAACCATTCATATAACTGTAGTATAAATAACTCTTAAGTGCTCAAATGAACTTGAGGACTGTTTTAGCAACTTTGTAGATGGGAAATATTAGTGCATGTCTCATTTAAAGTATTTTATTGTTACATCAGGAAAAGTCCCCTACTACTGCTTAGGTTTTACCACCAACTACAAAATAATTATTTTCCTTCTCTGAATTCACTTATTTAAAAAAAAAGGTTTAAATTTTTTTTTAATAAGAGAAATACAATGACTGATTAGCAAGAAAAAAAGCAATTTTGAACTGGGCAGTACGTAAGGAAAGTCTGGTTTTCTGGAGTTTCTGAAGAAAGAGGGTAGTTTTGTAAAAGGACATGTGGCAGGCATGTCCCTCAATATGCCTTCGTCTAAATCCATTCAAGAACCTAGCTAGATTATGCACTGTCTCCACAGAGTTCTTTCTAATTCCTGGAAAGCTGTCTTTGAGAGCTTAAAAAAGATGGAGATCTGAATTTTACTTGCATGAAAATGTAATCAGTTCTTTTATATTTCCAGAAAATTGGATGGCAGTGTATTAGATCTGGATGGCAATGAGCTGAGCATTATGATATTGCAAGCTTGGCTACTGATATGTTTCACACAGAGAAAAAAGTTAAATAATATTGTATCTGGCTTGCTATAAAATGTTGGAATTATGCTGGTATGCTTAATTGTGACACTAGTTATTTTTTCTGTGTAATAGATTGAACAACGATAAATACTGAATTACAATAACAGCATTTATTGTAATATTCTAAAGCTAATGCTTGTGTTTTTTATTAGGGAAGTTAGGTGTTTGGTTATGTTTCCATAAACAGGAAATTGGTGGATTTAAGTTCCCGGGCTTATGTTATGGATGTATTTACATTGTTTTCTAAGTGTTGCTCACATTTTTCATTTTCTTTCATGGTTAGAGCCACATTCTCTTGTTGGTCTACTACATTTTAGCAGTAAAAGTGTCCTTTCATATTGACGTCCTTAGATATGTCATTAAAATCCATTTACTTGTTAAAATCATTTATATAATTGTGTTTATCTCATGACTAATATAATTGGCATATCATATAAAGTTGCCTTAGTGTTTCTATTTTCCTTTGGTTGGTTGTGATTTTTGGTCCTAATTTCTCTCCCAAGGACCAAAGTCATATTTTGCGTAGGCCAACTGGGGGTGGGGGAGAGCAACTTATTTTGTAATAGTAGCATTCATGTTTGGATATATGTTCCATGGCTTAGGTGAGAGGTGATGTTGTTGAGTGTATCAATAAAGTAGTGTGACTAAGTGACAAGACTATGAGCTTCCAATCAGAAAGTTTGATTTTTCATTCTAGGCTTTGTCAATAGCCTGCTTTGTCAATGTGGGCAAGTTAAGTAAGGTTTCCTCTTTACAGTTTTTCCATCTATAAAAGGTGTGGGTGGGGCACAGTCTTACCTCATGGAGTTGTTGTGGAAATGTAAACACCATACCTTTCTATTTTTTCAGTCCTTATTCTGCCCTAGAGTTATCATGCACATAATTTGTGCATAAAAAGGTGTGCATCCAAATGCAAATTCGTCTCTAAGATTTATTTGCGCAAAGCAAACAGCTTTAGAAATTAGCATAGCTGAGGCTAACATGAATTCAGCATGCCAAAAAACCTGCCCTGGAGTTTCCTGCTGAGCCAGCCACGTGGAATTCAAGCACACAGCTCCTATTTAACTCTAATTCCACATCAGATCAGGAAATAAATATGCAAAGGGATAGAGGCCAAAAATTGAGCCTTGGAAGTCTTAGACATAGGAACTCTGAGGAATTAGAGACCAGAGTAACCGAACACCAGTGGTTTTATGCTGTCTACCATGGAACGCCAAGGCACTCATCTGTGGAAAACAGAAAGTAGGGAAGGACATGTTTAATTTTTTTGTAACTGCTCTAACCTTGACTCTGTTCTATAAGGTTGAGGGTTCTACAAGACAAGACAAAGAAACAAGAATGTTCTATGCTTTCTAGGAGCTTACTGTGTTTGTTTCTAAACTGAAACTTACCAGAGAAACGAATTGTTCTTAGTCATGCCATCTAGGGCAGGGGTCACCAAACATTTTCTGTAAAGGGCCAGATAGTACTTTAGGGTTTGTGGGCCATGCCACCTCTATCACTTTAGACTCCACTGTTGTAGCAGGAAGGTGGCCATAGATAATATATAAACCAGTGCATATGGCTGTGTTCCCTTAAAATTTTATTTACCAAAAGGACAGTGGGCTGGGTTTGACCCAGGGGCTATAGTTTGCTGATGCTTGTACTAGGGTGAGATTAGCCAAGTCTCACGATAACAAGAAGATGAATAGGGTTTCAGAACCTGGCTGTGGGCTTGACAAGGTGTGCTGTGTAATAATTTAAGGAGGGTTCAACAAAAAGGGCAGGAAAATAGTGGTCTTAAGGGTATACATGAGCCCTGGCACACCAATATTTGTTGAATTTGTATATCAATATATACAAATCTTACTGCACATATGTAAGACAAGTGGTTCACTGAGAGAATGTGAGTATTTTATCTGGATTAGCCCCAACCTGTCTGAGCTTAACCACAGCTTTCTTGATATAAAGCAAGGATTCCATTGCTCTTAATTAAGTCATTCAAGTTCATACATTATACAGAAACTTCCACCTGGTTGATTATTTCAACTCTTCCTTTACTAAAACTTTTACCAGAGTTGTTATTCAAGGTAATTGAGTCGAGGTCTCCCTCCCTGTCATGTTAACCAAAGACATTCCTGAAGGTTACTGATAAAGGGTACAATAGCCAGCAGCTAATTGTCTTCTGCTAATCAGACCCTGAACAATTTAGCAATGACTGTGTCATGCTAGTGTCCATCTCTCAGGATAGAGAAGATGAGGATTGTATGTATGCTTTGGATTCCTATGTTGTACTGTAAGCTAATAATACTTTACATTTGTGTTAAATCCTTTAGAGTTTATGAAACTCATTTACATTCTTTATTCAGTTCAGTCTTTACAATAACTCTAGGAAATTGCATGTTAGATATCATTAAATAGAACTGACGCTCAGATAGGTTAAGTAGCTTCCTCAAGGTAAGGTGACTTCTATGCACTTGAGCTAAGATTACTAAGTTCGAGGCTGAGACTAGTCTGGAACTTGCGAACCTCCTGCCTCAGCCTTCTGAGTAGCTGAGATTACAGGGGTGCCCCGCTGCTATGGATTCCATTATTTTTTTTTAATATAAGGTTACATTTTCAGAATACTTTTATAAAGCTTCCCTAGACTATCAGAATAATAATGCTTATTAATATTCTACTTCCATATCCTCCAGTGGCAGGATATACAGCTTCTTCCTGCAAAAGGGTATTTTTTAAAAGTGCCTATCTTTTGGGAGAGTTGATCTTACTCTGAGAACCTAGACTTCTTTAACCCTAAGAATCTGTGGGTCTTTGAACGAGATGGCATGGTGGGGATAGAACCTAGCTTGGGTTTTTAAGTACTTGCCACCACGAGGGAATTACTTCTCTTCCAGGGTACCAGAGGGCTCCATCTGGCCAGGCACTGGTTCCCTTGCTAGAGTGTGTTTCATGCACTTGGGCAGGCTTACCACTGGAACCCCTCCATGTCTTGGCAGCCAGAGAGCCCAATGGAATACTCATGATTGGGAACACAGTGATACCACATTTGCTTGGATTTCCACTCCTTTTGCACAGCTGTGTACAGAAGTGTGGGTGTAGCTTGCTTCTGGGCCTGGGGAACTGTTCTTCTGGCCCACCCTCTTTCCTCTGGAGAAGGGGAGCACCCTGTGTCTTGGTGATTATCACAGCATTGACCCTTCTTTGACCTCACATGTGTGTGTCCATCTTTGAGGCTAATTGCCCTTCCCCCTCAGAGACAGCCTTTGGTCCTTGATGTACTGTTTGTGACATCGCAGGTGTTACTATGGTGATAGACTTGTTATAAACACAGGATAATAGCCCTGATTTTGCCTTTTGTCCCCCCTATGCAGTGAAGGGAATCACCATGATCCTTAAATAATAATCACAGACTTTTCTGCAGAGTCTGAGAAGTGAGCAGAATAAAGCTGCAGAGCAGCCATTTGAAAAACTGTTGTAAGAATACGAAAAACAATGAAAAGCATTGACCAATTCTTTCTTTTTATGCAAACATGCCTTTATTCTTTTAGTTTGAACAGATCTGAAAACCTCCTTCTTTCTAATTAAAAAAAAATCACATCATGAATGGAGTCTAAAGTAGCAAAAATTATATATTATCAGTGAATTTTGAAAGATTACTCAGGTTAATTGCATTGTCACCTTGCTGTAATTCTTCTCATGTTAAAGGTTTTAATATGGGCCCAGTCCTTTGGGACTTGATTCAAAGAGGACTGCGCCAGGAAAGGGCTTTTGGAATGGATGGCAAGAACTGTGCTGTAGTGAGTCTCCACTAAAACCTGGTCCCTGCCCTATTCCCCTGAGGCTAGACCATTGAAGTAAAACATTTAGAAGGGATTTTTTTTTTTTTTTTTTTTTTGGTACCAATGATTGAACTTGGGGACACTCAACCACTGTGCCACATCCCCAGCCCTTTTTTGTTTTTATTGACAGGGTCTCACTGAGTTGCTTAGCACCTAAGTTGCTGAGACTGGCTTTGAATTCATGATCCTCCTGCCTCAGCCTCCTAAGCCACTGAGATTATAGGTGTGCACCACTACATCTGGCTTCAGAAGGGATTTTTGAAAAAAAAAATCATTTACAAAGACCTTATAATAGTCTTTACTGCTTTACAAGAGTAACAGCACTTGGCTCCATGGACACACATCTGTTATCTGCAGTAGTTAGGAGGATTTGGGTCTCCCCATCTTATCAACCTCTGGTCAGAGCAACCAGGGTCAACTGTAGCCCAGTTGGAGCCAAAACCAGGAGTTTTTTCCTCCTCATTTCAGACTTGCACCATGATGACATTCTACTCCCAAGAATTTAAAGAAAAAAATCAATTAAATTATTTGTGTAATTATTTTTGTTCACAAGAAAACATGAAATGAAGCTATATATATTATATATATAATTATATATATATTATATATATATATATATATATATATATATATATATATATATATATATATATATATATATATATATATATCGAGTGAAGCTTCACTGCTGCAGAAAACACTGTGTATCTAGGAGACCACATTGTAGATTCGAATCTTTTGACAGGTTTTCCCACAGGCTTACAACTCGCCTGTTCTGAGTCCAGAATCCCTGGTAAATCCCTGAATACTTTAAAAATGAGATGCAATGCGAAAAAAGGATGGAATATACTTTTCTTGATGCATTTGTGTGGCAGTTTTGAATAAAATGTCTTTTGCCTCCAATGATAAGTGCCCGTATTTGTATTCCTTGCCATGTGCCCAAGGGTGAGGGAAAACGGGAGCCCGTCCACATTATGTGCCCAGGTTTATGCCCAGGTTCATGTGTAAGAAGATAAGCTCAGTCTCCTAAGGCCAGCTTGATCTCCTGTGTGCAGGAACGTCTGGTCTTTCTTTGAAAACAATGACCGTTTCCTGTTCTCCAGGATGGTTTGCATTCAGTGATCTTTTCCAATTTGTGTTCAGGCATAGTCATGGAAATATGATCTATTTTTTCAGGCAAATCTTGAAATTCCTAAGAGGTTATAAGAACTGGACTCCAAGGAACAATTAGCTTAACTGAGAATATGGAAACACCCGCGTGATCTGCTAAGCTCTATGTATATAGCTGAGTAACCCACAGTTAATAAGCATGTTACTTTTTGGCTCTTACAAGTCTTACATGGAGTTGTTACTTGCAGGAAAGTGGGAATCAGAATGTGGTTTGCATTATGGTCATTATTTATTTTATCTGTTATTCAATATTCTTGGGGCTTGCATATGAATGATGTATTCCAAATAGCCATTGAGAAAACAGGATTTAATCAAAATTGCTTTGGCGTTTTATTTATTTGTCCAACTCTTAAAATATGATTATTAAATAAAATTACCTAGAGTTAATGGGATTTGGATGACTTACTATTTATGTACCAGATATATTTCTCAAAAAATAAAAAAGAGATTCACTGAACTTTCAGTTTCCTAAGTCACTTAGGATAGGGATAGGAAGAATTATGATGAATGGCAGGAATAGGAGCAGTTAATAACGTGATATAATCTCATCATAGTTAATAATTTCTGAATGATTCTTATGGGCTAGGCAATGTTCTAATAGATTATATCATTTAATTTTCACAATGAATTTATGAGGATGCCTCTGTTATTATTTTATAGATGAGTAAACTGAGACACAGAGAAGTTAAACAACATGCCTGAGGTCACATAAGTTATAAGTGGCAGAGTTGATATTTGAACCTATGCATTATTTCTCATATTCATAACCACAAGGTTATCCAAAACACTACATCAGTATTTTAGTTCATTAAGTATTTATTAAATGTTCTTTACATTGTACTAGACAAATAAATACAAATATATATCATTATCCCCGACTACTAAGAACTTACAGTATAACTGGCATATAATCAAAACATCATTACAGTTTCATTTTAGAATGTATGGTATAATTGTAACTGTATTTGGAGAGTGCAATGTGGAAGTACAAGGACTGTTAAAAGTAGTGTAGCTGGACGTGGTGGAGCACACCTGTAATCCTAGCAACTCAGGAGGCTGAGGCTGGAAGATCACAAGTTCAAAGCCAGCCTCAAAAACTTTAGGGAGGCCCTAAGCAATTTTGTGAGACCCTGTCTCAAAATAAAAAATAAAAAGGGCTGGGGATATGGTTCAGTGGTTAAGTGCATCTGAGATTAATCCCTGGTACAAAAAAAAAAGTAAGGTGCCAGAAAGTCAGATAATCAAGAACTGTTATATACAGTTGAAAAAAAATGGTACCTGAAACAATATAGACTAGAAAGATAGTCATTTGAAATTCAAAGTAATAATAATAATAAAAGGCCCCAATTGAAACATTAACGTGTTAGGTAATTATGATATGGGTTCTGCTTTCTTTCTTTCTTTTTTTTAATACAAAGTTCTTTAAAAAAGTGTCAGGCAATTTTTGTATGTTTGATCATTCTTAATACTAGAAGAAATGTATAATTTGGTTGGTAGCATGGGATGGTAGAAAGACTGTCAGAGCAATAACCAGGAGGCCAGTGTAATTAATGCCAGCTCTATCATTTATTACCTATCTAATCTTGAACAAGTCACTTACCCTCTCTGATCCTTAGTTCCTCATCTGCAAATGATGTGGTTACCTTAGGTGACTTGTAATTTTCCTACATTTATAAGATCCTAATTGTGACTTGTATAGTTAATCATTCACCTGATTTTATTATCTGAAAGGGATATTTTAGTATAAAAATATATTTTAATATATAGTTCTTAGTTGATTGAACAAATTTAAAGCGAACTCATCTATGAGTATAAGTATAGCAGTCAAAAATCTGGTGGGAGATTTATGCCACTTAGGACACCTTCCAATGATTGTTAATATATTTACTCTGAATGAGTGAGTTGAAATAATAGATCTAATTTTAAAGATGAAAAGTGCTAGAAATAGGAAATGCAACTAAATAAAGACTATTATCATCCATATGCTATTAAACATAATTATTTAGTATTATTATTTTTAAATTAGATCTTTATGGTTATACTTAGTAGTTGGTTCATCCTAACAAACTCAGACATGCATGGAAATTAAATTCAGTTTGTGATAGACCTAATCATTTTGATGTTACACAGAGGCAGTGATCATTGGAAGTAATTCCTAGAATTTCTGTAAAAGAGAAGTCATATTATATTTAGCTTACCAAATCAGGCACAAGAAGAAACAGAAACATAAGTAGCCCTACATCTATTAAAGAAATCAAATAATTAAGTTCTTTTCATGAAGAATATTCTAGATCTAGATGGCTTCGGTGGTAAATTCTATGAAACATTTAAGGAAAAAATAAAACTGAACTTGGAGAAACTCTCTTAGGGAATAGAAAAAGAAGAAATACTTTCACTCATTTTATAATCCTGGCACAACATTGATCGAAGTATGTGCCAAGGGCATTTTAAGTAAGGAAAGTTATAATTTAATGTAATTGAGTTACATTAAAATTGAAAACTTCTGTTCATCATGAACATTGATGCAAAAATCCTGAACAAAATTATAGCAAACTAAGCCAAGTTATATGCAAGAGGATAATAAATCATATTTAATTTGGATTTTTTTTTCTAGGAATGCAAGGTTGGTTTGGTTTAAACTTTAAAAATTAGTCAATATAATTAGCCAAATTAACAGAATAAAGAAATATCTTATACAATCTTAGTAGATACATAAATATAATTTGACAAAACACAATAAATAATAAAAACTCTTGGAAAAGTGGGAGTAGACTAACACTTCCTTAATCTGACAAGAGATCCACAAAACACTCACAACAGACATGTCTAATGAGGAATTATGAGGAAATATTCGAAGTGTTCCCGTCAAGGTCAAGAACAAGAGAAAGATAACTACTATCACCTTTCTATTCAATTTTGTACTGGAATTCACAGAAAAATATAATAAGGTAACTATTACATTTTAAAGAGTTTTGAAAGGTAGAATGCCATTTTGAATAGATATCCAACTTAATCTATAGGTAAACTATTATAATTAATTAGTATACTTATCAAGATTTTTAAACATAAATCGATACCCTCAAATCAATTATAAGTCTATATACTAACCACAGAACAAAAAACAAAGCTTATGGCACATGCCTGTAATCCCATGGCTCCAGAGGCTTAGGAAGGAAGATCACAAATTCTATGTCAACCTCAGCAATTTAGCAAGGCCCTGTCTCAAAATAAAAAATAAAAAGAGTTGGGGATGTGTCTTAGTGGTTCAGTGTCCCTGGGTTTACTCCCTGGTACCAACAACTAACAAAAACCCAAAAAACAAGCAAAGCTTGAAAATATTACTTAAAATAGCATTAAACCTTAAAATACTCAGGAAATCTAAGGAAATATGTGAAAGCTTATTTCATCAAAAACTATAAAAATTGCTCAGAAAAATTAAAGAAGACATAAATCAATGGAGGAACATATCATGTTTATGGATCAGGGACTAAATATTGTAAAGAGGCATATTCTTCCTAAATTAATCTATGTATTTCATTTAATTCTGACAAGAATCCTGCCTTTCAATTTTGTGGAAATTAAAAGATTGTTTCTAAAATTTGCATGGAGAGGCAAAGGGGCAATAATATCCAAGACAATCTTGAAGAGAAAAAAAATTGGAAGACTTATATGACTAGGGCTCAAGGCTTATTATGAGGTTAGAATAATTAAAATGATGAAGTAAAAATGCAGGGATATGTGGGGCTGGGGATGTGGCTCAAGCGGTAGCACGCTCACCTGGCATGCGTGCAGCTCGGGTTCGATCCTCAGCACCACATACAAACAAAGATGTTGTGTCCACCGAAAACTAAAACATAAATATTAAAGAAATTCTCTCTCTCTCTCTTAAAAAAAAAAAAAAAGAATGCAAGGATATACACATAAATCAATGCGACAATGTCCAGAAACAAATATAATCCGTTCTTTGATTTATAGCAAAGGTTTAAGAGAGTTTAGGTAGCCATAATAAAATTTCATAGATTGGGTGGTTTAAACAATTCAAGTTTACTTTCTAATATTTCTGGAGACTAGAAGTCAAGATTAGGTGCCACCAGGGTTGGTGTCTGGTGAGGGCTCTTGCCTCCAGTTGCAGATGACTGCTTTCTTGCTCTTACCTCATGAAGTTGACAGACAGTAGGCTTTCTGGTGTCTCTGCTTATAAAGGCACTAATCCCATCATGAGAGACCCACCCTCAAGTCCTTATCCAACCGTCATTGCCCCTCAAAGGCTCCATTTCCAAGTACCATCACATTGAGAATTAGCGCTTCAACAGAAGAATTTGGGGAATATAAAGATTCAGTAGATGATAGCAAAGATGACACTGTAGAGCAGTGGGGAAAGGGTAATCCTTTTTTTTTTTTTAGTAATGAAAATATAATTTCATATTTTTATCATACTTATTCCTGTTTTTTAAGCTTTCGGATACTTTATTACACATACTATTTTTTAATTTGCTCTTTTTAGATATGCATGACAGTAGAGTGTACTTTGACATATTGTACATATGTGGAGTATAACTTATTCTAATTAGGATCCCTTTCTTGCACTTGTCCGTGATGTGGAGTTTCACTGGTCATGTGTTCATATATGAACACAGGAAAGTTATGTCCCATCATTCTACTATCTTTCCTATTCCCACTCTCCCTCCTCTCCCTTCATTCCCCTTTGTTGACTCCAGTGAACTTCCAGCCCCTCTTCCCCACATTGTGTGTCAGTATCCACATAAAGGATAATCTTTCCAATAAATGTGCTCATGGAAAAAAACGTGTTTCTTTACCTCATACCATTCACAAAAATCAATTTTAGACAGATTATTGTTTTTTTGTTTTGTTTTGTTTTGTTTTTGCCGTAGTATGAATTGAATCCAGAGGTATTCTACCATAAAGCTGTACATTCCCAGCCCTTTTTTGTATTTTTAATTTTTGGGGGGGGCGGTTACCTGTGATTGGACACAGGAGCACTTGACCACTGAGCCATATCCCTAGCCCCATTTTGTATTTAATTTAGAGACATGGTCTCATTGAGTTTTGTAACACCTTGCTTTTGCAGAGGCTGGCTTTGAACTCACAATCCTCCTGCCTCAACCTCCCAACATGCTGGGATGACAGGTGTGTGCCACGGCACCCAGCTGTATTTTTAATTTTAAGACAGCATCTTACTAAGTTGCCCCGATTGTTCTTGAATTTGTGATCCTCCTGCCTCAGCTTCCCAGGTAGCTGGGGTTACAGGCATGTGCCATTCTTCTCAGCCAGGATTATTATTCTTAATGTGGCAAGTAAAACAAAGAGTTTCTAGAAAGAGCTTAGAAGAATATATATGTAGTTAGGATAGGCCAGTATCCTTAAACTATGCACAAAAAGCCACGCATCATAGAGGAAAATGTTGATTAGATAAACTATATTAAAATGAAATGTTTCTCTTTATAGAATGAAGTATTTCTGTTTACAGAATATCTTTTTAAAGAATAAAATGGCAAGTCATTGAATAGGAGATGGTGTTTATTATGTTTATAATATCTCAATACAAGGTTCATTTAAACATATATAAAGAATTCTTATAAATTCAGTGCAGTGGCACACATCTGTAATCCCAGCTACTGGTGAGGTCAAGACAGGTAGATTATACATTTAAGGCCAGCTTCAGCAATTTAGCAAGACTCTGTCTCGAAATAAAAAATAAAAAGGGCTGGGGGGATATAGCTCAGTGGTAAAGCATCCCTGAGTTTGATCCCTAGACCAAAAAACAAATGAACAAACAAACAAACAAAAAATAACCATTATAAATAAAAAGAAAACCATCCAATAGAAAAATAAGCAAAAAAAAAAAAAACAAAAAAACATAAATAGGTACTGCACCAAAGAAAGTGTCCAAGTGATTAATAAATATGTTAAAAGTTGCTCAATTTCACTAATCATCAGGGATATAAAATTTAAGATCAATGAGATAACAGATCACACACATTAGAATGGCCGAGAAAGGCTAACATTACCAAGTGCTCAGGAAGATATGGAACAACTGAACTCTCATGCATAGCTAAATTAATATAAGTACTCTTTTTTCTTTCAAATATATTTTATAACTTTATTTTATTTTTTTTATGTCGTGCTGGGGATAGAACCCAGTGCCTCACGTGTGCTAGGCAAGTGTTCCACCACTGAGCTACAACCCCAGCCCCTAATATAAGTACTCTTGAAAGCTTATTGGCAATATCTATTATCTGAACTTAACATACATCTCAGCATCTGATAATTGCATCTTAGATTTGTACTTGAAATAAATGTGTGAATTTGTGAGACACAAGAAGAATCTTTATAGAAGCCATTAAGCATAATAACTAAAAACTGGAGACAACTCAAACATTCATCAGTAATAGTTAAGATGGACTCTTAGGGGTTCCTCAGATGGGTTTAGGTGGGCAAATGTGGGCCTTGAAGTGGAATGTGAAATTGTGTGCATATCATTTATGCATAAATTAGGGAAATCTTGTCCCTTTTTCTCAAAATGATCCTTGTCTCATAAAATGTTAAGAATCCTGCTTAGATATCTGTGTTTCCATGGTTAAAAAGAATTTTAACTCTTTAAAACTTTAGCAATTAAGTCCAATAATGTAATTTTGACATTTTAATCCTACATCTAGCCTGTTCATGACTATCTCAAATCATGTAGAGTATTTAAAATCCCATCATTCTTTATTATGAAGGAATTATCCAGCTAAATGCAAATGAATCATGGTGAAGCCTAAAAATTAAATTTTAGGCATAAGGCATAAATATCCCCTGTGTGGTCTACTTGAGTGTGACTTTTGATATGGTGCAAAATGGAGAGCTATTAAGGAGAATGGGTGAAGGACAAAAGCAGACTTCACGATATTTCTACACTCATGGTTCTTATCAGTGGGTAACTTGGTCCCCGGGGAACAGGTGGGAATATCTGGAGACATTTTTGGTTGTTACAGCTGGGAGAGGGAATGTGGATAGAGGCCAGCAATGCTGCTGAACATCCTTTGATGCACAGGACAACGCACAACAAATGATCTGGCTGAAATGTCAGTAATACTACACTTGAGAGACTATTCTACAGTGGTGGCAGCCTTGTGTAGGGACACCTGTGTGCACCACTCTGAATCCTCTTGGCTATGGGATTGCTGGTGTACTTTGACCAGCTTGGGCATGTGCCTTTTGAAAGTATCCTGCCTTATGCCTGTGACATAGTCTCTAGTTCCCTGATGGGGGATTTCTCTGACTTGCCAGCTTGGACATCCCATGCATGACAATCATTCACTCATGTGCCAACTGAAAGTGTAAGGGAATTAGCAGACTAGATCAATGGGGGATGAGACCCAATGAATAAATTCTACCTCTTGTCCCCTGGGGAAATAGTTCTGAAGAACGTTTCATAAACTCCAATGATTTACCTGTGTGTTTGAACACCAGCCTCCCTTAGCAGTGGCCAACCCAATAACACAGGCTTGTGCTATCTCTTCCTCCTTCCCAGGTTCATTCCACTTGTCTTTCTCTCCTACTTCCCAGAATCATATGCTCAATAATCCACCCTCATATATCTTTGTCTCAGATTCTGATTTCTGGGACATTCAGAATAAAGATACCATGTGTATGGAAGTCCACAGAGAAAGACCAGAAGTTAATGGAACATATTTGAAAAGTTAGAAAATGAATATTTATCTTTTCCCTTTAAAGTTCAGCATAAATATATAATAAAAGAGTGAAAACAAGAGTACCAGTTTCTTAGTGATGTAAATATTGTGGTCCTCAGAAAGAGCCATTCTAAAATTGACCTATCATCCAAAGCAATTGTTCAGCTTCTTATAGTAAGGATAGGGGACAACAGTGGTGACCATACAGAAGGAAAAATAGTGAAGTAATTTGGTCAGAGATTCAAGAAAAAGTAAAGGAAAAAGAATACCCTTTGCCTGCACTCCTTTAAATGGATCTTGTTATTTTCAGAGATTTAGAATCCTAGAATTTTATTTAGAAGGTGCCTATGAGTACATCTAGTTAAAGGCTCTGTTTTACAGATGAAGAAAATGAGGTCTAGAGAGACTAAATGACCTTCTCAAGGTCATTTAGTTGCATTAATGGTTGAAACCAGACCAGAACCCACTTTTGAAGTGGGAATACCATCTAATTATCAATACTAAATCACATACTCCTATGATTCTGAAGGCAGCCTAGAACTTTTCTTGGCATTATCTAAGCTCTTTTTGGGATTATGACCTATTTGGGATCATACATTCAAGATACCCTGCCCCAGGTCTCCAAGGAGAAATGCTAGCTGTGCCTTCCTTTGTTTGTTAGAGGATGTCTGTGTTTCTGGTTATTCTAGGGGCATTCCCAATGCTAAATTTTCAAAGTTCCTATTAAATTGAGAAGACTTAGTTTGTGAATTTGGTTGACAAAAGTAGAAATAATGATCCCATTCTGTTCTGAAGCTTTTCACTGCTATTTCCCTCTAAGCCAACTTTGTTCTGAGTGATTACCAAAGATGGTGCCCTTGGCTTGTCAGGATTCTGCTTTCCTCCCCTCTTAGGCTGAATCCCTAGGTCAACATTTCATTCTAGTGAACAAGGTAGACATGGTTCCTATCTTACCTGGATCACAGTTTGGTGAAAGAGATAGACATAAAACAACAACAACACACCTCAATCAAATGAAGATTATCACCTCCAGGCTGCTGTGAGATCTGACCAGGTTTGAAACCAGGGAAGACCCTCCTAAGATGAGGATTAATATATAATAGAAAGGACTGAATTGGTCAAGGATTTGGGGGTACAGGGTGAGGAAGCAGCACATGTATAGGCTCAAAATGGAAAGAGCCCTAAGGAAGGGCCAGAAGCCAGAGTCCTTTAGTGTAAATGGGCTGAGTTGCTGGCCTGGTCATGGGGGCTGCTAAGACCATGCCAAGGAGTTCCACCTTCATTTTGAGGGCAGTGGATGCCACTGAAGGGTTTTGAGCAGGTGAGAGCAGTGGTCAGATTTATGTTTAGATTTCCCTGGAGACAGGGTAGAGAGAATGAACTGGAGTTCATTCTCTCTACCCTGTGAATGAATAGGAGTGTGAGGAGGCCACTTGTACTATGGGCAGGAAGTCTTGGTGGCCTCACTGGGATGGAGAGCAGTACAATCTATGCCTGGCATATAAGTAGACTTGATGAATATTTATTGAATGAACAAATGGGTATATTATAAAAATATTTAAGGAGAACAGAATGGGAAAGGTGAGATGGAGAAGAATGCAGCTTTCTGCCAACAAATAACTGGGTGGATGGGAAATATGGTAAAGGGGCCTGGCTGAGGGGTGTGTGTCCAAGTGCAGTTTTGGACATGACTTGCTAAGATGTCTGAGAGGCTTTGGACATAGAAGCCAAAAGCTAAATTAGATAAGTATTTTGTTAATAATGTCCAGTCAGTTTGTCTTGATTCTTTTAATAATGCTTTTCTTGCTTTTAGGTGCTTATATAAAACAGCTTTAGTCCTAATATACCACCATTTGTATTTCTTTGGAGATAGCGTCCCTTGAGGCATGGCAGAGGCTCAGATTAACTTTTCTATCAGCAGCAGACTTGCTGGTGCACACTTTTTGACTTGACTCCCTCGTCCCTAATCATGTACATCATGGGCTGGATGCTGAGTGGGCTCCGGCCATAGTGGGAAGAGAGGTTCAGTAGAGAACCTCTCTACTGCAGCATTATTGTCCCAGAGCATCTTAGATTATTCAGAGGGTCAGATTCAAGGTTCAGGGATGAGAGACAAGATTTTACTTAGCCACTGTCTATGGCAGTCACCCAGAGAATAGGAATCGTTCAGTCTGTTAAGAGCAATATTACTCTCCTTTTGCCTTATTGTTGATTTCTGCCATTTTCTTTAGGATTTTACAGGAAAAGGTTTGCCTGCTCTGAGTTTGATGCATGTAACAGACACTTTGGGACTTTGTGACCATGGATGTCTCTGGTCAATCTGGCAGACTTGTAGGTGTTGGTCAGTGTGTCCAGCTCTGGCCACATGGCTGTCTTTCTGCCCAGTGCAGACAAAGGAGGCTCCTTTGTCTAAGGAGCCAATTCTGGGCAAAAGAGGAAAAACCTTCCTGATAATTAATGACCCACATGGAAATGCTTATGCCTCAGTGCTAATGTAGGGCAGTGGAGCAGCATGCCCCGGGGAGACTTCCTCAGAAGTTCAAACCTGGGAATCTTCTGTGAAAAGACATGTCCATGGTCAAATTTGTGAAATACAGCACAATTGATGTCCCTCTTAAAGACTCTTAATTATACATTGGTGGAACCAAAATGTCCTGCAGTAAAAAGTCTATTGTTGAACTTTGTTTACCCTTGGGGTTTCTACATATTTAATCATGGACGCCTTTTTAAAAATAACACCCAGTTAGTACCCCATGAGATGAGTGTGTGTGAAATGTGCTTTGGGAAATGTTGCATATAGGTCTCTGAGTTTTCCTTACGCTGAAGTTTTACCTTTTCCCCTTCTACTCCAATTTATTTATTTATTTATCTACCTACTTATTTATCTATCTATTTATTTATTTATTTTTGTGGTTGTAGATGGACAGAATGCCTGCCTTTCTTCCTTCCTTCCTTCCTTCCTTCCTTCCTTCCTTCCTTTCTTTCTGGTGGTGCTGAGGATCAAACCCAGTGCCTCACACATGCTAGGCAAGTGCTCTGCCACTGAGCCCCAGCCCCAGCCCCCTACTCCAACTTCTTTAGGATGAGAATATAGACTCCACAGCAGATACTGAGATTCAGAGAAGAGGTTGTTAAAGAGACTTACAAGGACCCCCTTCACTGGCAAATCAGCGCAATCATCGGGAGATATTCAAATCAATGTCAGGGACCCAGCCAGAGCCACTGTGCTTAGTAGTGTCATGTTAAAGAATCCCAGTTAAGTGTGGTATTCAACAGAGAATTGCAGATTGAGTGTCCCTTATTGGAAATGCTCAGAACCAAAAGTGCTTTGGGTATTTTAGATTTGGAAATATTTGCATGTATGTATGAGGATATCTTGGGGATGGAACCCAAGTCTAAAAAAGAAATTCATTTATGTTTAATATATACCTTGTGCTCATAGCCTGAATGGAATTTTATATATGCAGTACCTGCATTTTGTGAACCATCAGGAATTTTTTACTGTGGTATCCCCTTGGCCCTCAAGAAGTTTTGGATCTTGGAACTTTTTGGATTTCAGGTTTATAGAATAGAGATGCCCAATTTATACTATTTTTGTGAGTTTATGGTCTATTTTCTTTCTTTGTTTTAGTGTTGGGAAGATACGTGGGGAAGGGATGTAAAACAACTTCATTTTGTTTTGATTCTGATTTCCACAAAGAACTCACTGGACTTTTCTCTGGTCTTCTTTAACTAGAAACACAAGAAGATGAACTTTCTATAATTTGAATTGTTTCTGGGTCAGCTACATTCCAACATGTTGGTCTTTGTTTAGTTTCACTGTTAAATCTGTCCTCTGTTCATTTCCACTGTCACTTATGTGTTCAGGATTTCATCCCTTTTCCTCTCTTCTCCTGTGCATTCATTCATCTATCTGTCCACTTATTCATTCATTCAACATGGTTTGAGTACTGTTGTGTGCGAGGCACTGAACACACAATGGAAAATGAGATGTGGACCCGGCTCTCATTTTGCTCAAGACTTCTAGATGTGGAACTGGATTCCAATCTTTCTGAATTCTGATCCATCCTGCTGAAGTAACATTTCTCAATACACCTGGGATCCCATCAGATGTTATTGAGAAACACCTAGGAGTTTCTTGTTATATATGAAATAAAGAAGAGCCCCACACCCCCACAACCAAGTGACATTCACTGAGCTCCTTGTTTAGGCCCATGAGCATTGGTCTAATCTCCAAATTCCCTTCACACAAGTCTTGGTCAAATGCATGCCTTTCAGGACTCCTGCCTACCCTCAGCTGTTTGCCACTCTGTCCTTTCCACATGAATTTCCTCCCCCTGCAAGTCCTTCAAGATCCAACTCAAATGTGCTTTAACTCTCCAGCAGCTCTCAGAACGTCTGTCATTGCGTTCTACCTGTCCTATGAGGAGCCACACTTTCCTACCTTTTTTCCTGCAAGTGAGCCATGTCTTATTCCACCCAATATCCTTGACCAGTTACCCAGCACAGGGACCTGTGTGTAAATGTTTAATTATTCCTGGAATCACACCCTTTCCATCTCTACCTATCTATATCTACATAGAACACACAGATAAATAATTAAATATGGACCAGAAGAGTTCCATTAGTAAATTGAAAATTAATTTTAAATTCTATCATTATTCTGTTATTTTAAGTGCTCATTTCTTTAACTTATTGGAACCCAATTTTGGTTTATGTGTAGAGATTAGATTTTATTTCAGGGTTAAGTACTAGTCTATTTAAAGGAGTGTGAACTATTTAAATTCTTGAAATCCCTTCAAATCTAATTTCAAGAGAAAACTAGGGATATTTTAGGTATTACAAAGACTCATATAGTTGCATGGGCCTCTATCATTTAATTGTATCTGTCCCTTTAATGAGAAAAAAGCGCAATAAAATTTTATTAATTCAGACTCTTCTGTTTGGGAATTTTCGTCAGCTCTGTTACCAAGGTGGCAGACGTTTTTAGCTGCTACTCTGATACTTTTTAAAGGAGCAAACTTCTCAGACACTTAGGAAGATCCACCCATGTGTGGATGGTTAATGTAATAATTACAAAGAATTCCCATCTATTAATTACAGAATATCTGGCACTGCAGTGATATATTTGGCAACACCTTGTCAACTATTAATTCAAGTTAAGTAAGTTTTTAAAAGAATAGCAGTAAGTGAGGCTTTTATTAATTCTCATGGCTTTACTCTTAATCTTAGTGAAATTTAACCAGTTACTGGGTTGTTCCTTGTATTCAAGGGTCATGGTTTTACAGATGTCCTCCATGGGAGGAGAGGGGATTAAAGAGAGGAATGTCTGGTCACTAGGCCTCTGAAAATTGTGTATAGCTGACACTTATCATTTCTTGTGGCTCTAATTGTCTGTCATTCTAAGGAAGCTCATTTACATATAGAAAGTACATACTTTCTTTCATTTGATCCTCATTTCAACTTTGCAGCTTCATTAGAGTGGATGTTCCTATCCTCTTTGTCATTTTGCCCATATCCCCTGACTAGAATGGGTGATATTAGTAGTTTAACAATGTCTCTGTCTCTCTGCACTCAACCCCATTGTCTTTCAAATAGTAGCAACCTAGGTTTGCAAGGCATTGAACATCTATTACCTCATTTACTTAAAAAAGTCATCACCCCCTTGAGACTGTCATAAGCATCTGCCTGTTGCATCTCTTTCCCAGCAACCCCTGCCTATATGCTATTCTTCCATATGCCTGTCAACATCTACTGGTTTTATAGACATACTTAAAAGGCACTCTGAGAATATTTGACATTATGTTACAGTGTATAATGATACAGACAGTATTTTTTTTTTTTTTTGGTCTACTCTGGTTGCCCTCAGGGTCCTCCAGCTATATGCCCAAGACTAGACATCAGCTAAGCAATGACCAGAAACTTCTATGCCCCACCCTCTGCCTTGTCATTGGAACCCTATCCCCAGCAGTTTCCCCCAATTCTTGTGAACAGTTGCTCTTCAGAAAGAATCACTCATGCCGGGCATGGTGGTACACACTTATGATCTCAGTGACTCAGGAGGCTGAGGCAGAAGAATTGCAGGTTCAAAGCCAGCCTCAACAATTTAGTGAGGCCATCTGAAAATAGAAAATATAAAGGGGCTGGGATGTGGTTTGGTGGTTAAGCACCGCTGGGCTCAATCCCCAGTACCCCCCCCCCCCAAAAAAAAAAAAAAAAAGATGCTCCAACAGTAGAACTGAATTTCAGTGAGCAGTGGAGGAGTAATTTTTTGAAGTCTGCATAGTCTTACTGGCACCCTTGAAATTATAGATGTAGTTGTTCTCCCACTTCATCCACGTGGAAAGCCAATCTTATTCATGTCCTGTTGTGATTCCCTGCTCCTTAAAAAAGAGAGAGCTGGCAAGAGCATTGCTAGCCTGCAAACAGAATAGCTTCCTGAGATCCACATATTACTGGTTCTGTGTTATCAGTTAGTGTTAAAGTAGCACTTGCTGGTGCAAGTTCATATGGAACACATGCAGCAGAGCCAGTCTCACAGTCATAAAGAAGTAAAGGCTTGCACTGCAGACCTTTAACTTTAAAAAAAAAAATCAATCAGGAAATATTGATTAACACTTCAGCTGTCTCAAAGACATTTTGACCTTTTTGATTCCATTTTGTCTAGTGGAGTGTCACTGAGCAGTGTTCTTTGTAAGTAGCAGAATCTGTGACAGTTTCTAGTCCTATTTGTGGAGGGAAGTTTGTGTGGATGGTATGTAATCTTACATGCTTAGAAAGGTCTGGTCTCCAAGGTGTAGTGGTCAAGAGCTAGGCCTGTCAAATCAGATGGCTGGGTCTTCATCTAGACTTTGATATGTACTCATGTGTAAGCTGGAGCCAATTAGCCTCCAAATTCATGTTCCCACCTGCAAAATGAAGATAGTGAAGATAGTGTTAGTACCTGCCTGTTGGTTGGGGGTTGTGATTAAGATGACATGATGTTGACCAATGATGAGGTGCACTGTGCCTGATACTGAATAGTGGCTGTCTACTTATTTATTTTATTTTATGGATCAGTAATTCAAGTTTTACCCCAGGTCTCCTTTTGTCTTTATTGCAAAAAAAAAAAAAAAAAAAAAAGCAAACTTTAACCCCAGTTACTTGCCTGCCTTCCAGGTGATGTCTTTATTTTGCTTCTCCCCCACCCCCTCAATGCTGGGTTTTGAACCTAGGGCCTTATGCATGCTAGGCAAGCACTCTACCACTGAGCTAAGTCCCAGCCTCTTTATTTCCTTCTTAAATATAGCTGCTCCAATGAGTTTGACAGAACGCTGCCCAGGTCATGGGGAACACATAGGAGTCTCCTCAGACTGCTTTGTAACTTAACTCAAATATAATTCAATTCTTGAAATGATTATCTGAATGTCTGCATTCTAGGAACTACTGGAGAAAATAGATATCACCAGCAAATATTTTCAGAATTTTTTCCTCAGTCTTGGACTCTCATGAGAGTTGCAAAGGGACTCCCATGAAAGTTACAATTAAAATTACAGTTTAATTGCTTGGGGTTCATTAAAGCCCTCCTGTTTTTCTTTGGCCCCTGGTCACGTAAGCTAGTATATGTGTTTATAGCCATGATTCAAATGTCCCAAGAAACTCACTGGCCAATGGCCATCCTTATTTTTAAAAGTCACCAGATAAGGCAATTTCTGAAACAACTTCAGCAAGGCATTCCAGAAATGCTTGATTTCATACTTCTCTTCACTATAATAAATAAATACAATTTTGATTTCATCTTCGAGTAATTAATCTGAACTTTCCCTTCTGGAATGTAAAGTGGAAAAATGTTCTATAGCTCTTTGAAGATTAGATTAGAAAGAAAATGCCCTGAACATTCTGTTTAATTAAATCCTAAAGAGGTGGTACAGACTTTTCATGATTAATTGAAACATGAATATTTTGGCTGATGCATATTTATATGACATCTTATGAAATTTTTATCATTTTATATAAACCATTCACTCTGGGATTGTGATTTAATGCTGTAAACATTTTGCATTGTTCATTATAAAAATACACAGGCTAGGGGCTGGGATGTGGCTCAAGCTGTATTGCGCTCGCCTGGCGTGCGTGCGGCCCGGGTTCGATCCTCAGCACCACATACAAACAAAGATGTTGTGTCCGCCGAAAACTAATAAATAAGTATTAAAAAAAAATTAAAAAAAAAAAATACACAGGCTAATGGCTGTAAGATATACAATATAAAAATCTGTAGTGTGAATCTTCCTTGAGATAATCTCAAATCTCTCATGGCAAGACTTTTAGTCTAAATATTATATTGGAAATCAGGTTTTTTTCTAGTTTAAAGAAATATTTTTTTTTACATAAAAAGTTTAAACTATATAAGTTAGAAAAGTGAAATTTCTGGGGCCTTCTGTTTTGCCAGTGTAAAGTATGCTTGTGATTACCAGATTTAAGGCAAAAAAAAGCGAGGTTGAAATGAACTGATCCCTATGACTTTGATTACTTAGGCAAAGTTCAATTTTCTAGGGATGTTGTCATGCCAAGATGGGGCCGTATGTCATATCTGGTGGCAGAATCTGAGCTGCGATTTGGCTGACAAAATGAATTTAGATAACCAACAGTTCTTTTTTAGTTTCTTAAGTCTAATAGTAACATAAATGACTTATAAGACTGGAATACCTGAGATACCTGAAAGTGTTTTCTTGAACTTTTGGAATAATAATGCATTTATCATTAGCTACTGATAAGTTTCATGATAGAAAAAGAGAAATCTGATGAAAGTTTTTCCAAAGTGTTTGCCTTTATGAAACAGAACTTTATTAAAAATGGAGAGAAATACTGATTTATTTAACAAGACAGATGCTAACCACCATTCTAAGAGTTCTGCACCTGTCAGATAACAAGAGTGCACAGTTCTTTTGTCTCATCTTCCCACATTGTTACTTTGCAGCAAGAATGATTTATAAAATAATCTGCTTTACATTCTACTTTTGTTGTTGTTGTTTATTTGTTAGGTCTATTGTAAGAAAGTATCTTTTCCTCTCTTTAAAAAGTGACAGGTGGATCTGTCTGGTGATATGGAAGCGTGAGAAGGACCTGAAGCGGCCTTTTGGTCCCCGGCATCTTTCCTCCAGGCCAGGTCCCAGCCCAGGGCCTTCTTGTAGCTTTGTCCTCTGCCCTTTCTCATCTTGGTTGTACTCCATTGTAATTAAAGAGACAGCGCTTAAGGAAGGAATTTCATGTTTTATTTCCCAAATCACCCCTTTAAAGGAAGATGAAATGCTGGGAACCTAATGCATGTTTTCAAATGGCTCCCTGGGAAGTGGATCTTCTCATTAAACCGTGAGAACAAATCATTCTCCCCCTTAAATTTTTTTTTTTCCTTACAGAGTTCATCAGAATCAAGCTTTTTTCGAATGGATCATTTGTGAGAGTTCTGCTGTTATTGTCTTATTTTTCAGGAATTTAAGATTTTTAAGGCATCCTGTTGATTAGGAAAATCGAAACTGTTAATACTAGTTAGTTTAGTAATGATGGATAATTATTTTAAAAGATGCTACTTCTATTCCACGAACAGTGGCACATGCCTGTAATCCTAGCTACTTGGAAGGCTGAGGCAGGAAGGTCTCAGTTTCAAATTCAGCTTCAAGTTTCAAATTCAGCAATTTACCAAGACTCATTCTCAAAGGAACAAACTAAAAACAAAACAACTACTTCTAGCCTAATTTAAGAAAATTGTGCTATACTCTAAGGTAGATTTTAGAGCTTTGTTAATTTTTCATAACATAAAATATCTATATGTAGACTGATGCCACATTAGAAATCATATAAAAGATGTTTCCTTTGACTACAAGTCATTAAATGCAGTAATTGTTTTACATTTGAATTTATATTTAATTGTTTTATATTTTAATTCATATTATGACATCATTTAAAGGAAGTCATGATATAAAATATGTTTAACTAATATCAAAGATCACTTTTTAGACTGTCTCATTGGATAATTGACAGTAGATCACAATCTGTAATTTGTGAACTAGAAAAGATCATTAAAATGACAATATTTATTCCATTAAGGTAAATAAAATGCTGCATGTGGTTCTGAGTGATGATATTCAGAGGAAAAAACCATATCACTGCATTACAAATTAGTTTGCTTCTAATTTTGCAGGCTGATGACCACACTGCCTCAAACCAAATCTTTTCCCTGGAAATGGAATGATTGCATGACAGACTCTATGAACCATGAATATGTCAACAACTCATGGACCAGGCCTTGCTTAGCAATTAGTCTTTGGGGGATTTTATTCAGAGATCAGACAACACTATACCAGAGCTTGTTGGGGATTTTGTGATTACCATTCATATCTGGAGCATGAGTCTGGGTTAGTACAAAAACAAAAAAAAATTCCATGAAGGAAGAAGAGCTGTGGCTAATAGTGCCAACCAGACACATACACACACACAGACACACGCACATACACATTCAGTTGGCAGTATAGAGAATGCTCAAGATACAGCAAAAGCTCCTAGGAAGCAGCAAGGAAATATTTCTTAGGCTTCTAAAGCCTCCTTTCATTCCCCCTAAAAGAGGCCAGTGTCTCTCCTTTGAGTATCACCATCTCAACTTTTCATAACTTATCACCCGCACTATGATTTACTCAATATTTTATTAACCAACTCTTTTTAAAAGCCTATGTTTATTTTAAGCAGTAATGGTTGTGATATCATAGTCTCATTGTGCCAGTTATATTTGTTTCTTCTCATGCAAAGGAAAAGAAAGGCAGCATTTTAAATATTAGAAATATTTGTTACCACCTGAAGTCACTCTGAGCTACCTTTTGACGTGACTGACTGGTCCTCCAGGAGCCAGGAGGACCACCAGTCTGGATGAGAAAGATTTGACATCCCTATTACCATCCCTCCATCCAGGGACTAGGAGCCATATCACATGGAGGAGAATTTAAATCAGTCCTGCATCTCCCTGAGGACATCAGCACCAGAAGAGACTGCATTGTAGGAAACTGCTCAGCCAGCCAGGCTTCTCCCTTCCCATTGCCAGAATCTGGCCACTTACATCTTCCTTTTTTTTAAAAATTTTTTTAACTAAACACAAGGTTTGGAAATCATTATATTTCAAGAGTAAACAACAGCTCATGTCATTTAACAGTAATGGGGAACATGCCCCCGTGGAGCCTGGCCCCTGATTGTCAAGGTTCATGGGAGGGCATTGCATTTGTAGGTTAGTACTCTACAAATTATCTTACCCAATGCAGGTCTTGTAGACTTGAAGCAGGACCTTCGAAGAAATGGGTCATTTATTTTACAAGCTGTATTACTTCATTCCTGGTGCCAGTTAGGCAGATTGAAACTAGGCTGAGAAGTCCGAGGAACTCTTGTGGCTCTGCAGTCATGCTCTGGTTTTTAAGTAAATGCTTTTTGGAAACTTAGGGAAGGGTGCAGTGGAGAGGGCGAGAGCAAGAGCTAGCACTGAGCACCCCCTCTCCCACCCCCACCCCCAAAGAGCTGGCCATCCTACTCAGAAAATGGTAAGGTCTGCAAATTGAGATCAGACCTCAGGAGCTGTCAGGTTCAGGGTGCGTCTAAGTTTGAAGGGATGTTTGCTTCTGATATGAACATTTTTCTTATACTTTTATTATAGAAGATGATGTGTCAAATGTACAAATAATGTGTGCCTGGTGCCAGAAAGTGGGAATCAAGCGCTATTCCCTGAGTATGGGAAGCGAGGTGAAAAGCTTCTGCAGCGAGAAGTGCTTTGCAGCCTGCCGGCGAGCCTACTTCAAGAGAAACAAGGTAAGCCGCCTTAGAGGGGCGCCCCGCGGCCTCCCACCATGTGCGCATGCGCCTCCTAGACTCAGTCCAAGCCGCGCCCCCTTTCCCTTTTGTACTTTTATTCCTTGTTTTGTCCGTTTTCTTCCTCTGTCATGCTCAACTTTTTGGAATAAGAAATCCCTTCTAACGTGTAACCTTGTTCTTCAGTTTCTCTTGGCTTGGTGTTTGAATTCTGAGAGGGTGAATGAATCTGATGGGGACACCCTGATCACAGCTGGTATCCTCATTGGCAGTTTTTTCAGTAGCGGAGGGCAGTCTAGAGCCCATGAAAGATTAAGTGGTAGCAACGTCTTCCTAGAGCTGAGAAACTAGCCACAGAAGCATGGCCAGAAAGCTTTAGTCCACCCAGTTTAATTCTTACTCTCAATGGGAATACTGCTGTTGCTCTTTCCAAACTTGACCCACAAATTCTAGTCAGGAAAAACGTCACGTCTCCTTGACACTCTATGTTAAAGTTGATTTATCTTGACAAAAGGGGAAATCATGAGTACATAAACCAACATTGCTTACACAACCAAGTATTTGTGAGAAGCATGGTGGGTAACACAGGGACAGCCATAGTTATAGTTTTTATTTTGTTTTAAAAGACATCCTAGGTCTGAAGATGTCCTTTTCCAATATTATTAACCACCATCAATGGGAAATGGGATGCATGATGTTTTTCACACACACACACACACACACACACACACATTTTCTCTTTCTCTCTCTCTCTCTCCCACACACACACACACACACTCTCTCTTTCTCAACAATTTTTTAATCTTTAAAGAAATGCTGTAACATTTTGCCACCAAGTACTGATGTTAAATGCTAGTCCTTGATTATTTTTCATTGATCTGTAAAGCTTCCTTACTTTATCAAACAGTCTACATTTTGCTAAGCATTTTCCTTTCCATAATACAAAATCAAAATCAGTTCTTTCTTGAAGCAAACAATTATTATTTTTAAAAAGTCTAATGTTTGCCATTCTGAAATGCTAAGCATGGGCTTACTGCATTGCAAGAAGCACTGTTGCAGCAAATTATCTGCTGCAAATTTGGGTCACATTCATTCTGCCAAAAACATAATGCCTAAAGAATTAGGCTGCAGAATTCAGTGGGGTGGAATTTTAGTAGCAGTCTTTAAGAATTAGGCTCATAATCTTCACTGGAACATGGAGTCAAGTAAGGAAATTGTCTGGAATTCTTTGGGGATGGTCAACAGTGGAGTTCACTTTCCCTTGGGAGGGGCCAGTGAATCTGGGGAAGAGGGTGAGAAGAACATGCCTGGGAGACACGTTTTGTTTTAATATAGGAGGATTAAAATGATCTCCAAGACCCTGGGGCTCCCATTTTGAATGCTGAGCGCTGGAGTAACAATCCCAGGAGTGGGCCCAGAGCTTTCTTCTTCAAAGCCCTACTTACCACAACAAAATACTTTGCATTCCATCCCAGAAGATGGCTATAGAACAGGGCTTTTTGTCTTCTATAATTCTGAAGGGTTAAGGTTCTGAATCTTGATGAGCTGCTTGTAGTGAATGAAATCAAGCAAGATGTATTTGTCACAACCCTGATGACACATATGACACTTTGCAAAGTGATTTACTTTATAGTAAGCCTTTGAAGAAAGGCACCTGATACCACTTGGAAAAGCAGTCCAGAATACTATATAATGTATAGGCTTTTTTTTTTTTTTAATCATTATGATGCTTAAGGTCAAACTGAATTCAAACTTCCATAACATACATTTTTGAAAAATAGATAATTTGGAGCCAAGATAAGAATGAGTATTTAGAGTACTTACAGTAGGCAAAATCGACAGTGGGAGGAGGAGCTTGACATTGCACTTCCCACCAGGAGTTACTGGGGTAGGTCTTAGGACCTCTTGTAAGGTCTGGGAGTTGCATTGGTTCGATATTTAAACAGCGACTTGGCTGGCTGATCCTAGTAGCCCATTAGTGTACATATAATATGACACTTCTCTGCAATTTTCACTCTTATTTATTATGTATTTCAAAGCTCTGCCCTGCTATGCATTTTTAGTTTTTTCAAATAGAGAAATAAACTTGTCATATCACCTGCTGGCTTCTTTTATTTTTTGTTTTATAATTTTAAAAGTGTTATCTCTGCTACAATATTATATTGTATTACAAGAAACATGTACAGCTGCTGCATTTCTGTTAACTGATAGGATTTTGTGGTCATTTCATTTAGGGCTTTGGTTTCATAATGGATTGTATTAGATACCAGTCTCCATCCTGCCATTTCTAAGAACTGCTATAATAAGCCCCAGAGTGTTCCCTCCTGAAGACAATAGCAAATAGCTATGTCTCTTGTATCATTTAACGAAGTCCTTAGTCCTCCTTATTAAAATTGTGGACTTAGAAAAAGGGAAAAATTCTTCCCACTCCTATATTACAGTTTTTTTTTTTTCCTATCTAAATTCTATTCTTTTGTGTATTGAGAGGTAGATGGAAAACAGAGTGTGTGCAGAATAGAATTTTGTCTTAGGTATAGTGTTGATATAAAAAAATGTAAAATTAACTATGCTGTAAATTATGCTTTATAATGACAGCCCATTTCATGCTGGATAGCATGCTGGGATCTAAAAATGGTCTCTAAGTTGAACCCAAATTGCGTGCATAACTTTACAAAGAAAAATCCTGGTAGAAAAGGTAGCTAATTAGGAGCAGTGTTCAGCTGACCTCTGTTTTGTGTCTGAGCAACACCTGCATTTGTGAATACAAATGGGACAGCTGTGCCTGTGGTCCTGCGCTCTCTTCCTCACAAGTGCTCAGCTATAGAAGCAGGCATTGCTTTGCTGCTAAAAATAAGGACAAAAATAGCCCAACTCTCAAAATGAAGGCCCACTGAAAATGGGCTCTTTAAATTTCATTTGCTTCTCAAACCTTCCCTTTTCTTTGGGGCTCTGTACATGGTGAATGGAGTAGGTTGAAAAAAATGTCACATCCATCTCTCATAAACCCTAGCATGATGAAGTAAGGTGGAATAGATGGAAGCCAAGTTAACCCTTTATGGCATGTAGGTTATATTTTTCAACAGAATTTAAAATTGATTTGAAGAGGTGTTTGGATTGTCACAAGTATGTAGACTTTTTTCAAACTGCTTCTGCTGAACACTGCTGGGAGAAGCCTGTGAGTCATAGCTGTATTTGCCCAAGGAATCTAACTACAAGTTTACACATTTCAGGATGTTGACTCTTAGAAGTGTATATTGTTAATGCATAATATATTTTGTAGAATAATTCTTTCCAAAAGGTTAAATTGCTAGCTGAAAAGTTTTGAACCAGTGGGTTAAACAAAAACAAAAACAAAAACTCCTGTAGTCTTCCGGCATTGGGTGAACAATGGGATGCCCATCTCAATATTTAAGGCACTAGAGACTTTTCAGGGGACTAGCCCTTTTTGAGGCCACAGAAGAGCAGAACTTGAGAACATTTTTAGCCTAGTGATTCATCTAGGAGTTGGAAAGTTGCAAGTTTTCTTAAAAGGTTTGCAAGAGATGCAGAAGCATTTAGTTCAACTTTGAAATACCAGTTTTACTTTGCACAGCAGATGCTTAAAAATATTCTTTGTAACTATCTCTCTCTAAAAAAGGAGAGTAACAAACAAGACCACAAATAGTAGCCACTTCCACAGAGCCTATGTTTGATCTTTCTCCTTTTGCATGGGAAATATTCTGTTGTCTAAACTAATATCCAGAAATCAAACTGGAAGTCAAAGTGCAAGAAAAATGGCCAAAGCAGGCAAAGTAAAGGATGATCATCAGCTTTCCATGTCCAAATCTCAAGTTTATAGTGTTCTCTAGAGATGAATAACATTGATAATTTAGTAATAAACAAATTCCTGAGAGCATCAAAGTTTTGTTTAACTCTGGTCTTCTTGTGATTTTAAACAGGAATAGTTAGAAATATTTCTTCAATATCACAATGCTGCTATTCCCAATAGACCATAGTGGAAGAGCCTTCCATGAATATATATAGAGATGAGGACATGGGTGCATTAAAAACAAAAATTATATAAACAGAAATAACATTTGCAAATGATGGTGCCATTAAGATTTTTCTAACAATCACTACAATAATAACAAATTCTTAATGAGGAGAATATTGAATAATAAACATTGATTTTACTTTCAAACTATATTCCTGGATACAAAGTAATCTCTTATTTAAAGAGATCTCTTTTGGAGGAAGCCATCACTAATTAGCATGTATCATCATGTTATTTGGAGTTATACTTTATTTAATCATAGGCTATTTGTCTTTTTATTAAACTCGAACATATCCTGAGAAAGACTTCTTGGTTTCAGACTTAATTATAGAACCTAGTAGTGCAGAAGAAATGTGTAACAATTGCCCTGTTAATCTAGTGATTAACCTGTCTACTTTTTTCCTTTAAACATCTGCAAGATTTAATTTACAAAATGGCTATCATTCATGAAGGTTTGGAGAAGGACATTAAGAAATTACTTGCAATTAATGTCCCCTGACCGCCTGAAGCTCAGGCTGCAGACTTGCTTTTGCCACTTGTTTGTGAATATCTTTGGTCCAAAAGTAAGTGAACCCAGGGCGCCCCAGGGTTCTTGGAGTGGATTCACCTTGTTTGTATCAGGCACCAGAGAACTATTGGGTCTGTCTTTCTATACCTTGGACTTCAGGACAAGGCCTTGGTTTTGCAGTTTCCTTTGAAATTGTGCTGTAGGTCTGCCCACAGTCTTGTGTGTAGAGTGGCCTCCTCCTCCTGAGCATTTTTCTGCAGGTCAGTGGCTGAGTTCCCTTTCAGGCAAGTAAATAGGGGAGTCCTTAAGAAGCTCTTGGGAGAACAACAACAAACCCAACAGTTTTCTTGATCTGTCCTGTTTGAAAATATGAAATGGAATATTGGTGGGCTTCTGGGAAAAGCAATGGCAGAGGAGAGGGAAACATTTGCCTTTGGAAATACATTTTGGGGAGGGGGTTAGAACAGGAAAGTTCTGGAAGGGAAAGTAAAGTGTAGGTCAACTTAAAGTGTAAGCACAGTCTCCTGAGGAAAGCCAGCAGGGTTCCAGGGCTGAGGTTCTGCAGGCCAGTAGGGCACAGTGCCCTAGGCAGCCAGCCATCAGGAGCGTGGGGAAATAGGCATGTGATCTTCCTGTTTCCCCAAACACTTGAGAACCACTTGAGAAACAGTAGTTTAAGGGAAACCTGGAACACAAACAGAATGGGGCAAATGGGTTTGTACTGAAAGAAAGGATAAGCAACCACTTCTGATTCTTAATGGGCTACATTTTGTAAGATGGTGGGGAAAACCGGAGAACTAATTCTGTTACTCAGAATAGATGTCATTTTCTGAATAATATTAGATATTTTAGGTTAAATGTGAGGAGATGATCAAAGCTCTAAATAGCTTCAGCTGGTGTCCAACATTTCTTTTCAATGAGCGGAAGGAAGAGAGGGAATTTTTCATAGACCCAAATCCGGTCACCTGGGGATCAATACACAGGGCTATTGACATCTATGCCGGAATGTTAATTTTCAGACACAGCAAATCTCTGGCCATCCTTCTGGTGATAGCTAGCGCTTTTCACTTAAATCAAGTTTTTCTCATCTGAACTGCCGGTAATTATCCAATCCATCTAAGAGGCATGCTCCCTTTTAACATTAACCACAGTGTCAGATTGCATCAGCCACATTGTGCTCTGGTGACTGCTGCTGCAGAGTGATGAATGTGTGCATTTGGAGTTCATAGTCCAACTGTCTGTTTGGGCAGTAGGTAGTTCAGTAAACAAATGATCAGGAAGGGAACTATTTATTTGGGACGTACATTCTCCTTATTGATCCAGTCACTTGCATTGCCACGTTTCTCACCCTTGCCACTAATGGTGTTCAGGTTTATCTGAAGAATGAACATTTAAAGAATATCTAATGGTTTGTTTTGATGTGCTTCCCTCATCATAAGCTGCATTCAGCACAGAGGTACTCTTTGTGCCTGACTTAAAAAGGACAGGGTCACGCGACCTTATTAATAAAGACCAGAGGAGGGGAGAAGCTTCTAAGAGAACTGAGTGAGCTGTCCAGATAAACCAAGCAAAAATGATTATGCATTTTCCTGGGATTGAAGTTATGCTCTGTTAATTCAAATGCTTTTGTTAAAAATGTTACATATCTAAATAAGTGCCTGCATAAAAGGGCAGGTGGTTTGCCTTGAGATATTTTAAGTAGTAGATTGAGTCCAGAATTTCTCTCATAAATGTTTGCAATGTCTGGTCACCAAACCTAGTATACCCAAGAAGGCTACATACAGCAAATCCAAATGATAGGCATGCCTGTGGTTATTTTTAGTTTCCTTCATTTCAGTACCTCTGAATAGCTTTTGTACACATCAACAAAAGTGTGAACTGTGCAAGCCATGTGTAATTCTCTGTTCTTTGCGCTCTTTGCTCTGTGTTCATATTATCACAGATTGGGATGGAAAAAAGAAAATCTTGCCGCAGAGAGCCGCTTAATTTCTACCCCAGCAATTCAGATTGAGAGTAGAGACCCCCTGGGTTTCCAATATCCTTTGGGTGACTGTGCACACAGTTGGATGGAATCTACTCTTGGAGGTTACATACATCAGTCTATTGCATTTTCTGTAAACATAGGCTGTGGGCCAGAGTTGGGCACTACTACAAGCCCGGGAAGGCAGATCAATGGTTTAATGAATCCATAAAAGATGCGTGGACTCTGCTGCAATTTACTGAGCACTCTAGTTAAATGAAACTCCTGTAGTCTTTAACAAAGAGAGAGATAATCAATGGCTGGGGATAGAAGTCAATGTCTAGCAATCACAACCTCCCAGGATTCCTGTTGTCTCAGTGTTAACAGAGAGTCAGATTAGGCTCTGAGGCTCACTGGGTCCATGTTAATACTGGCTCCACATTTGAGGACTGAATTTGGCCCAGAGAAGGCATAGTGTTGCCCTATGAGGACTGTTTCTAAGCTATGGAATATTATTTAAACTAACATTACTTAAAAGTGACAAGATTAAACTCAAGAATTACATTTATTCTAACGTGTAATGTCTTTGTAAGTCATCCCCATGATGAAAAGTAAATAGGAGAATAAAATTCATTCATGATTAAGTCCTTAAAATGTCAAATTGCACAGCATTGGCGAGCCCTGATTAATCCTTCCATGGTGAAATATTCCTCATTAGTTTGCTCTGGTTAAGGGTTACCCACTCTATTATAAATTCAGATATTAATGTATTTTCTGCTTACTTCATCTTCGACTAGAGAAAATATAGTTAGTAGATATGATTTTTTTTTTTTTACTTCCAAATGTGCTTTGGAAGCATTATACTGATTTGTGAGAAAGCTTTGGAGACATGCAGGAGAATTCCTTCACAAATATGTTGTAATATATTTAAATGTACTTGACCACTTTTGATTGTGGAAAAACAACAGTTTTTACTTTGTAAGATCGTTTTGTTTTTTTTTCCCACAGAAATAGGATTCATGACAGAAGTCAAAGATTTTGTTTGCATCCACACAAACTTAAAATTTCTTAATATTTAATTTTGACTAACTAATTAGCATTAAAAGCTACATGTATTTTGAGGGTTCAAAATTCCTGAGTAACAGGAATTTTGAGGTATTATGACTCTTCATTTTCTTCACAGGCCTTTTGCCAAAACCTCCTTGTTAAAGGGATGATTTCTATAAGGATCCAATAAATGATGTGTCATCTTGTAATCTGTCTTGATAGATGATTTACATTATTTAAAATACGGTGAGCACATGCAACTTTTTGTTATAAGAAGAATCTTTGAAAGTCCTGATAGTTTCTGTGATCATCTATAGGGCTGTGTTTCTTAAGTTTACATTGTTGTCATCAAGGGCGAGGGGGACAGTTAGCCTGATCAAAGGTAATGTGCTAGGCATATTTTAGTTTTGATAGATATACTATGGAACAAGAGAAAAGGTCCCTGCCTTAAAGGGACTTAATTCTAGTGGGGGAGATAAAGGATATGCAAATGTAAAAAATATATGAGTGATATAATTTCAGATAGTGATAAATGATATATAAAAAAGCAGTGTGTGGGGATGGGGATGGGGATGGATAGTGGTGGGGTACTGTTTCATATATTACAGTGAAGTTCTCTCCTGCTGAGAGCCACAGCCAGTCGGAATGGCCTCTGGCATTTTGCCAGAAGTACTGGTTGAGAGGCGAGCCATTAAGATGATGCTGGATTGATTCAATTGTATATTAGACCTTTACTGTCCGCCTTGGGCGCCCACTACTTTGGAGTTCTCCCAGGATTGCCTGGGGAGTTCTAGTTGGTTGGGGAAGTTCGGGGAGAGGGAGTTCTGGTTGGTGTGTGGTGTGTCCAGGATAAGGCCGTGTGGGTGGCGTTTGGGGGAGTTTGGAAATAAAGTTTGTTCCCTGCTTGAGTGGCTCGTGATTTGTGCCCAGCCAGACTGCGGCACTCTCATTGAAAAGGTGATGTAGGGATGGAGGCAAGTGATGGACCTAGTTGTATGAAGAACTTGTAGCAGAGGGTCCCAGAGGAGGATGAGGAGGGGAAGTAGAACCGGTAAGGCAGAAATGGGCTTCGCAGTTTTGAACAGCATCAAGAAGGGCAGAGTGTCTGAAGGTGAATGATCAGGATGATGGGGGTCCCCCAATCACTAAGGCTGGAGAAATAATCATTCGGATTTCATTCTGAGTGTGATGGCAGCTATTGTACGGGTGTTGATATGATCTGTATTTTTTTTTTTTTTTTTTGGTCCCAGAGATTGAACCCAGGGGCACTTAACCACTGAGCCATATCCCCGGTCCTTTTTTATTTTTTATTTTGCGACAGGGTCTTGCTTAGGTGCTTAGGAACTTGCTAAGTTGCTGAGGCTGGCTTTGGACTTGCAATCATCCTACCTCAGCCTCCTGAGCTATTGGGATTATAGTCATGTGCCACCATGCCTGGCATGATCTGATTTTTATTGTTGATTGGACTTCTATTAACGAAGCAATACATTTAAGATTTCACCTGCAAAGAGGATTTGGACAGTAAGAAAGGTAACAGGATTCCCACAAAGTTGAGTGTGTCTGGTAGTAGAAAACTAAAAATGCCTTTTTCACAGCATGATTCACTACTAGTTATGGAACACTTCCCAGTAGCAAAAGGGTGCATAATCAATTTAATATTTCCTTTTTGGGGGAATGCAGGGGTGAAGGGGTTAAGGTGTGGGATGAAAGGAACCTGGAATGGACAGTTGGTTAAGTGTTCTGACATAGCAGGTTTTTTTTCCTTAGTGTAGACATGTCTGCCCCCAACTTGGTGAGGAAGTAGGGTGGTTAGAAGGCTCCCTCCACACAGAACCCAACTCTTGAACTGGGAGAACTACAGTATCCGCAGGTTTTCTTAAGATCTATGCCTAGAGATAGCATGATGGAAAGGAGATGATAACTTTGAAAGAACCAACTTTGGGTAAAAGGACTATTTTGAGCTTATGTTATTCAAACAATAAACATGGTTTGATGATTACTTATAGGGTATATTAGAATTTTTTAATGCAAGTAACAGAATACCCAACTCAAACTGGTTTAAACAATAAAAGGCATCTTTCATCTGATGGAGTTATAAAATCCTGGGTTAGTGTATGCTTGGGGTAGGTTGATCTAGCAGCACAGTGGTCTTGTCATGGTCTCATTTCTTTCCAACTCTGTACTTTTCTGTGTGGGTGTGCCCATGTTCCAAAGCAAGCTCCCCAGAGGTCATGGGATGGCTGCTAGCAGCAGACAGACTACATGCTCCCTTGCTCACATCCAAAAGAATGAATGCTTCTAAAGAGTGTGAAAAAAAATTCTCAAAATTCACCCTCATTGCCTGTGTTTACATAACAGACTTATGTCCAAACGAGGGACTATGATCAGAGCAATAGAATGTTTTTATTAGCTTGAGCCAATCAGTCTTCCCTCTGCTGTTGAAGTTGAGCACAATTTCTTCTAACTTCATGGGCTGCATGGGGAAGTGTAGCTCCCAGAATAAAAATCTGGGAACTGTTAAAAGAGAGAGAGGATTGGAGTAATAATCAATTGTGTATGCTAGCAAATGTCCACTAGAGAGGACCACTAGAGGTGGTCCATGAGGTTATTTCACAAGGTTAAATTCTTTACAAATGAATGTGTCACGTCTATCCTTGTCATGTAGAAGAAGTAATCTGGAATATAATTGTGGATTGAAAGATTTAAAATGTGGTTAATATTTATCATAAGGGGCTTAGATGAATAGCCTCTTCTATGCAGTACCACTTATTTTGAAAAACCCAATTTTTAGAATAGTGGCTCTAATGTCAGGGCCAAATAGCTGATTCTTACTACTCTGTGGACTCTAGAACATGAAATTTACAGAACTGAAACAAAGGGATCATGGTTAGCTGTTAGAGATCCCCATTTATGAAGAGGAACATACTACAGTTAGAACAGATAGCCTAGTACATATGAAGTTCATTAGTGTAAATGGCCTGGAAGATGTTGGCCAACGACCACATTGGATCTGGGGAGGAAGATGCTTTGCGTGAGATGTCTTATGGAATGAGGCTACTGTTACCCATCAAGAGCACACCTACTCACATACAGAATGCTACTTTCTCTGTAGCTGAAAATTGTGTCTGCTAAACAGAAGGGACAGGGGAATTGTGATTTACTCTGAAGCTGAATGCATCAAGTTCAGGTGGTCAAAAGAGTCCCCCAAAAGAGTAAGAGGTCTTGAAAGTTGCAACTTCCACAGTCTTAATTATTTATTCAACAAATATCTGTTGAGCAGCCATGGTAGAAGGCATTGGAGTTACAGTGGCCAACAAAATCCTGGTCCCTGCCCTCATGAAGCTTACTGGGAGACAGACATTTACTAAAATAACCCAAATGTGAAGTGGACATTGTGTCAGGTTCTATGATGACATGGGCCCAGTGCCATGAGAGCCTCTAATGGGGGATTTGACTAATCAGGAGATCTGGAAGTTTCCCCAAGGAAGTGGAGCTAGAACTGAAATCTGAAGATGAAGAGGTGTTGAGTAGGGAAAGAGGGAAGGGAGACACACCCAGCTGAGGACAGAGCATCACGATTTTCAATCGCGCATGGATTTGTTCCTTCCTTGTTGATTTCAAGTTCTTTGTGGGGCAATGGAGCATTGCCTGCAAACAAGAAAAAAATTGAACAAATAAAATGTTCCCCCAAACCATAACCCCATTTATCTATTTGTTTGTGTATTCATTCTTTCTGCCAACCCTTGGGGACTCCTTACTTGCCTACTGGCCTCTGCCTCCCTGACCTTTCATTCAGCTTCCTGGGATAAGGTGTTTGTCCATCATATGAATTCACTTCAGAGTATAGGCAGCTTATAGGTCTTGAAAGTAGAAGTGCTTTGCAAATAAATAATAATAAAATAAAAATGACTATAAGAGCTTATGTAGTTTTAATTATCAAATGTGTCAGAAAAGCAATGATAACAATGGAGAAAAGATTGGGTGAAAATGTACTGTTTTGAAAGAGGAGAATAGTGAACAGTAATTACTTTCTGATGAATGTGGCTAAAAATAAATGGGATAAACCACTTTTTGATGGAAAGAGCCAGAGAAGGGGCACATGCTCAGGTGCCCCCAGCCCTGGGTGTGGAGCAGAGATGCAGTTTTGTTGTATAGAGAGAACTATAGAGCTATGTTAACTATGTAGCTGTGTTACCATTAATGCAATAAGAAGTTTAGCAATGATGAATTCCATGACAGAGAAAAACTTTTTGACACTCAGGTCCCCAGACCAGACAACTGTGATCAAATGGAAATAGCACAGTCTATCCATTGGCACGATGACAGAGGGCAACTCTGGTGGCACATGGCGTGGTGGGAGGGAATGGATTCTCCTCCCTTTGTGTTCTTTGTTTCGGCCTGGGATCTGGCTTTAGTGCCTAGGATCATGATGAAAACTGTAGAAATGTAGTGACAAATAAATAGGCAGGTAAGCAATTCAGATTTTTATCCTCCTGGGTCCGACCTGGGTGATGTGGACATGGGTATTCTAAAGGAGAGGTGTCTGCATTGCTCTTCTGAGTGCTGAGTGGAGGTGCTGGCCCATGTCAAGGTTAACCACACCTGCATCCGCCTCAGGTGACTGTGGACCAGAGACCTCTGGTTCATTTGAGTTGGCAGCCCCCTTTCCAGTTCCAGTAGCTCCTGAAAACCCACAAATAGTGATAGTCGTTTCCAAAAGAGGCTGATTTTAAAACTGTGATGAAAATGGCTAACAGCAGGCTGAAGGTTAAAGTAAAAAACTTAAAAACCATAAAATCTGCCTGGAGGCTATTTAAGCAAACTGTTTTAGAGGCACAGATGGTTCATATACCTCTGAGCCAAAAACAAAAAGTAAAAAGGGGACAGTAAAGCTGGCGTGATTAAGCAGACAAGTATGAAAGTTTTATTAGTGCTAAAAAGGCCTTCTTTAGAAAAGTGAAAAATCTGTCTCAGGAAACTCGGAAGACATGTTAAAGACCAATGGGAAAGGGAGAGGGCAAACAGATGACATTCAAAAAGCAAGCCAAGATTGTGAAGACGCACAGTGTGCTTATGTATGTTGGATATCAGAAGCTGGGCTCCAAGGACATTAGAAAGCAAAGAAGAGAAAGATGCAGGGTGCAGAGTGTTGGGTGTGGTCCCCTGGATGTGCACTGGTCTTTGATGTAGAGCAGATTTTATAGGGACTTGGTGCAATTTAAATGGTGATTGAATCTCCAAGGAGTATCAGCTGAAGTAAATTTAAGAAGCTTAAGTGCAATAAATAAGAGGGTCCCAGGCATATGGAGCAAATAAAATATGATGTTGCTGATGGTATTGTTTAAACTTGGAGGTGTACCTGAGAACTGGGAAGCCATTGGGATGAAAGAGCATCCGACCTCTTTTGAGGGCACCCCTGAGGCCACAGGGATGGCCCTCTCTGGGTGTGTTCCCATGCACATGCATGTGCCCACACAGCGCATCCAGAGAGCCTCTGGACTTGAGATCAGTGAACTTCCAGCAGCATAATTTTGAGAGAAGTCAGGCTCTGGAGAATATCAGGACAGTGCAGAGATTGCAGGGTCACTATGTGAGAGGCATCCTCCGAGAAAACTGACAAACAGTACTTGTGTCTTGAGTTAGCCTTTGATATAAACCTAAATAAATTTGCTAAATATAGCCTTGCACATAATAAGGTAAGTCATTTGCGTTTTCAGAAATCCAAGTAATTCACTTAGAGGTTGGCTGACTCCCTCGGAAGGGACCCTTGAGGAATGAAGATAGGGAATAAAGCCTTGCCTTGGATTAAGAACCTGGGTAAGGAATGGATGATATTCCTCAGAGTACAGATAAATTACTAGCCTGCCATCCCAAGGGCGTATATTAGTAGTAGTGTCACTTAATAGACTGTTTGCTTATTTGGAAGTAGATGACAGGGGGGAGGGGACATCTGCTACTTTCTCTAGGTTGTTTTCATTTGAAAAACCACAGAGGATTACCCTCCTGTCTGCACCTCCACAGGTATATACATATAAGGACATAGTCTGCTCTACAGATATGTAAGTATAATGAGGTAACCTGACATCAGAAGCAATTCCCTTCACTCACCTGTCAACTAGCACAAGGAAACAAAAAGTTTTCATCCTCGAATGCTCTGGTACCAATGACAGCATTCCCAGAAAGCAGAAGTTGGTCCACTCTGTAGGGGACTCATTTTGTTGCCGGCTTAAAATTAATTAAAAAAAAAAAAGAAAAGAAGAAAGAGGTTTTAAATGCTTGACTGCACTAAAGATAATTTTTTGATGTGGACTAAGGCACATCAAGCAATATGCTGATAGTCAATCTATGTCCCATTTTCACAGGAAATGTGTATTCCATTTCCCTTTTATAAAAGACTACACTGAACCTCAAGCTAGTTGACATAGAGGATTAAATGTATTTTCATTAGACCTCAGACTATGCAAATATAGGACACAAAAGGCCGCAAAGGTGTGGTGTCAAGGACAAAAGAACCAATGCTGAAACTAAAGAATTGGTAAAGATAGATGTAATGAAATCATACTCTGCTTCTTAACACTCAGGGGTAACCTTTGCAGTTGGCCACCGTGGAGAAAGACCGGGTAGAACTCTGTGGCAGATGGTTTAATACATAGTGCACATATTAATCCATGGAGGCAGCCCTGAAATGCAAGCAGGTTGCTAATGATCGTGGATCGCTCTTGTGAGCTGCTTCTGCTCTTACAGTTAGGTATTCAGATGTCATGCTTCAGGGTTCAAGTTGATGAGTTTCTGGTTTGGGAAAACATGTCCCTCTTTGTATTTGTGTTAGCTTTCCATCACTATAACAAATACCGGAGATAATCAACTTATGATGAGAGAAGGTTTATTTTGGCTCACAGTTTAGGAGGTTTCAGTCCATGATCAGTTGGCCCCATTGCTTTTGGGCCTGTGGCGAGGCAAACTATTAGGGTAAGAGAGTGTGGTGAAGCAGAACTGGTCATCTCATAGCCAGGAAGCAAAAGAGAGAAAAGACAAAGGTATCACAATGCCCTTTGGGGCAGGTATGTCCCCAGTGACCCAAGACCTCCTGCTAGGCCCCACTGCCTATAGGATCTACCACCTTCGGATTTCCCCACCCTGAGGATTAAGCCTTTGCCACACAGGCCTCTGGGGGACATTTAAGATCTAAACTACAGCAGAATTGCACTGCACAGCTGATGGAGCATGCTTCAGGGAAGAGGTGAGGGCCACTCTTCCAGTAAATGAAAAGGAGAGAAGGTGGACTCACCTCCCAGGTCCCCGATTTAGTCCAATGATATTGAGATAATTCACTGAGTACGAGGAATTTGTGAATCCAATGTGAAGGAAGTAGATATGGTTGCTGTAAATTTCATGGAACTTTAAACCTAACGTCAAGTTAATAGTGATTAAAAAAAAAAAAATCTTCAATCTTATGGCCTGTGGGCACCAGAAAGAGCCTTGTATCAATGATATCATTTTCAGTTTTCTTTATCCTGAATTGTTTCATTTATTTATTTATTTAGTTAGTTATTGATAGGTCTTTATTTTATTTATTTATTCGCAGTGCTGAGAATCGAACCCAGTGGCTCACACATGCCAGGCAAGTGTGCTACCCCTGAGCCACAGCCTCAGCCCTATCCTGAATTGTTTAATGATCAGAAAACAATATTGGCTTCCCAAACTCCAGTGCATTCAAACTTAAAGAATGAATCAAAAACAGGTGAAACCCAGAGAATTAATTATGAAGAGGCATGCTCTGAAGCCCTATGCTAGAGGTAGAAGCTCATAGAAATCATTTGGATTTATTGAGTTTTAAATCAAGACAATCAGAATTAGAAATTCAGAAAGAGTTGGATGAAAAGTTTATATGCCTTATCATTGTTTCATTTAGAGAATTATTTAGCATTAAATGAAGAGAGAAGAAAATGAATGGAGGTGGAGCTTCAGTTAACATTTCCATCCACCACCAGCACTACTTTCCTCTTTATTCAAACATCTCTGCTCACTTTCTTTACATTTCTAATGCAGTGATCTAGAACTTAGTAAATATCAGTATGTATGTGTGTGTGTGTATGTATGTATGTATCTCTCTCTCTCTCTCTCTCTCTCTCTCTCTCTCTATCTATCTATCTATCTTGGGGTACTGGGGATTAAGCCCAGGGATGCTCTACCACTGAGCTACATCCCCAATCCTTTCTTTTCTTTTCTTTCTTTTTTATTTGAGACAGGTTCTTGTTAAGTTGCTGAGGTTGGTCTCAAACTTGAATCCTCCTGCCTCAGCCTTCCAAATTCCTTGGATTACAGGCATACACTACCATGCCTAATTAATTTTAATTCTTTATGCTCATATAATTCAATTCTGTACAAGGAGATGTTCAACATTCCCAGGGCTAGATATTTGGATTAATGTTTTGCCAGGGGATAGTAAAAGTGATGGACTTGTTGGTTTCTTTCTCCCTATGTTTGTAGGGAGAAGGAGTGATACATTGAATAAAATCTCTTGTCAAAGTTGTTATTACAGTTATCCCCTGTCACTTATCCTCTCTAGGAGATCAGAAGCCTGGCAAGTGGTTGCTACGGCATTCTTGCTATAAGCCATCTAAGCATGTGGGTGCTGGACATAGCATCTTAGGCCTTATTCATGTCTGGGCAGCCCACTCTGGGGCCTGTTCACTCCATACCTGGCAGACTAGAGGGGACAGAAGGAAGTTAGTTGCTTCATTTAGTTCTTGGGTCCTGAGACTGTAATAACTCTTTCTGTCACTCAGCCCCCTCTCGGGGGCAGTTGCTATCAGGGTCAGGGACAGGTTGACCCACATTCCAGCCTTGGGCCAGGATACTATTCTAGGTTGGAGAAAGAAAGGCTGGAGACAAGCACAAGAATGTATCTTCATTCGCAAATTGGTGTATGTGCAATGAATGCATGAATTGGCCACCCAGTGAGGTTGTCAATGGTTGGGATTTGTCTCTGGGCTGGATGCCCTGAAACCTAGAAATCTATGCCATGGTTTCTGCTTGAAGAAGAATGCCCAAGTGTGTGAGTTTTCCTGTGCTTGTGGGGAAGCTGACTTCATGCTGCACATTTCTCCACTTATTCATTTATTCAACAAGCGTTATTGAGCATTTGCAGCAGGCCAGCCGCTGTTCTGTGGCTAGGGATACTAAGATAAATAAGGAGAGGTCTTCGCCTCTAAGGCTCTCACAGTTGAGTAGGGGAGACCCACAAATAAATTATATGACAGGAGGCCACTAGAACAGATGAGGGTCCATAGACCAGGGACCATAGGTAACTTATCTGGCCCAGGCCAGGCTCTATCCTTGAGTGAATGCATGCTGATACAGAGACCAAAATGTAAATTCAGGAAACAAGAGTGGCTAGAAAATAGCTAAGGATAGCGAGGCTCAAAAGGGGAGGTGAGGGGCTAGGGTTGTGGCTCAGTGGTAGAGCATTTGCTAGCATGTGTGAGGCACTGGGTTTGATTCTCAGCACCACATAAAAATAAACCAAAAAAAAAAATAAAGGCTCATCGACATCTAAAATAAATATATATATACACACACACACACTCACACACAAAGAAGAGGTGAGTCAGGAACGACAATTGCACATTTTTATGTCACATGTTAAAAAAACCAATGAACCCTTACTGTGATTCCTGCATTTTAGCATTTTAAAACATTACAAATTTTATAGGAATACTCGAAACATTATTACATGACTTAAAAAAATTGATTTTGACATCACTTGGTCTTTGGGTGATTTTTATAAAGAAGTCTGCTTCAAAGGCTAAAGGAGGCAGAGAAGTGGAAAAATTAACAGATGGGGTTCATGAATATAGCAATGCAGAGAGTGTCCTAACCTGTTCAAACATAAAGCGATGTTAGTATGATTCTTCAACTTCCTCCAATTACAGATGAGAAAACTGTGGTCCCGAGAAGTAAGTGACTTGCGGAGGTCACTGAATTAAGGAAAAGCAAATACACAACCGATGTGTCAGCTCTGATGAGGGTTCCAGGGTCAGGAAGAGAAGAGGAGAATGGTAATCGCAGTTGCCTGAAGAGCAATAAGAACCAATCCTCTTTATGATTACAGTATCAATATTTAGTAACTGCACATTGGAAAATGAACTTTATAAAATGGCTCCATGTGCTGTTTTTTAAACTTTTATTTATCATGAACCTGTTTGCTTTAACATTAAGTTCATGCACTTGAGTATGCACATGCGTGCACATGTACACACACACACACATACTCATCCTATCTCACAGACTCCAAGCCATGTTGGTACTGGTATTTTCTTGATCGTACCAGATAGTATCAACATATTTCTGCATAATTATGTCACAACTGCATCCTTGTCAACAAGAATTACAAAGTGCATCATGATTTTAGAAGTGCTAAAATGTGAGAAATGTTTGGCCTTTAGAACACATGCAAAAAAAAACAGGGCATATCTATAAAACCAACACATAGGTTCATGAGACAATATTTATTTTTCTATGTGCTGTGCTCTGATATTTCCTGTTTTGTTCTAGTCTATTAAAAATTGCTGTTTGGGACTCACTGGTGGATTTAGAACCCATGTGGAGAATGGTAGATGATGACATTCATTTCTACAGAATGATGAAATTCCATTACGACAGAAGATGAAGAGCCTTCAGGGTCTCACCACTGGATTCTCTTCCACCTTAACTCTGTAGCCTCACCATATTAAATCAAGGCATTAGCAGTTGTTTTAAACTTTCACGGTGGACTCTCTTAATGCAGTCATATTTATTCCTTAAAATGGTCAACGACTACTGCTTTTATCATTTTTTAACGTCAGCATTTGTCTCACTGGAGAATTGGAAGCCATTGGTGTATTGATCACACAGTAAAGGGAATGAATACTCACATTTCAAATGTGTCATGTCAAGCTCTTTAATCAGGTGATAATTAAACAAAGGAAGACAGAGAGGGCCTGGTGGAGAAGGGGCAAGGGTAAGAAAGCCAGAGGTTAGAGGAGGACCCGACAATGAGGTACAGCCTCCAAAGTAGCTCTTCACTATAGTTCTGAGCTTTGGAACTAAGGTTACGAGGAGCCAAACAGAAGGATAGACTACTGCTGGGTTTGGCCTGGTCTTCATGCCACCAAGATGATGCCCAGGGCTGTGTCATAGAGCTGTGTTGCTAGTCATGGCTCAGGGCTCAGGGCTTATCCTTTACGAAGACTGGCCAACATCAGGGAAGGTGTTTGGGAGGACAACTGGGCTACCAAGAAGGAGGAGTGGATGAATGTATTTTAAAGGAGCTGATAAAGAAATGCTAGCTAAGGTTTTCCAGCTTAAATAAGGTTTTCCAGCTTTGATTCTCAAAGCTACACTAGAGGTGCGGTGAGTTGGGGTGGCATGGGGTATAAACTTACATGTACAACTGTCTGAGTGGGAGTTCTCAACCTTTTGTTTGAGTTATGACCCTCTTTGAAAATTTGCCGAAAGCCTCATATTGGACCTCTCTCAGGAATAGACACAAACACAGAATTTTACAGATAATTTCATGGGGTTCCTGGACTTTCTGGAATCCATCCGTGGATCTCTGGCATCCAGGTTTAGGATCATAAATAAATGTTATTGGAAGTGGGAGAATTCACCTCCTCATCTGCTCTTGTATAAATCAGGTTTCTTCCCTTAAATCAGATTGGAAGGGTTTCTGACCTATGCAACCTGGAATGAAGGCTTAGAAGAGACAGAGGTTAGCTATACACCTATCAGCATGTAGGACAGCACCACCACACGGGAGAGCAGAGGTGTTACTGTGTGCTTGGTGTCCCCAGGTAAATTTTTAGAGTAGCCATCCTATAATAAACCTTATAGGATTAGCCTCCGAACTAGGGAGATGCTCCTTTCTGATACAAACTTCAGAAACAAGTGACACCCTTTCCTAACAGTTCGTTCAGTACTTAAGCAGACATAGACCTCTTGAAATGGATGGTATTAAAGTTACAACACTGGTAATGTCATGGAGAGATTCTTCCATTTGCATTACAGAGACATAATGAATGTGGGGAAGCTCCGGTGTCTGTAAGATATTATATTAAATAATGCTTGCTGCCTGGATGTCCTGTCGGATGCATTGTAATACTTAACTCTTTGCCACCTCTGAAAGGAATTTAGACTGTCAGCCCATTAAATGTTCATTTCTAATGTGAAATTTTTAGATGAAGCCAATTTAGCTTAATCTACCAAGACATCTCTTCATGTGGGAGAGCTGGTGGGGGAAGTAGGGCTGGAGTCCATTGGAGCTGTCTCTACAGAAGTCTGGAGCACACAGGGTACAGAATAGCTTCTGTGGGGCATTGTGGCATCTGTCAAGGAAAAGCAACACCACCCTCCTGCTGCCTCCCACTCTTTCTTTGGACAAAAGCATCACTCATGCTGCCATTCTGGTAGACCTGGGAATGGTCTTAGGAAGCAGTTTCTCTTGAGCTTTTGAAATGGTCCAGGCATTGAAGGTTCTTTCTGCAGAGGGCCGGGATAGGGTGGAGAGAAACTGTTGTTCTGAGATCCTGACTGGGGCTGCAGATGGAAGGGCTCTTCAAGTACAGCAGCATCTTTGTGTTGCAGTTAGTGATTTTACTTTTTTTTTTAAATCCCCTTCTGAGGGAAATCTGTGATTACATTTTTTTTTCTCTGCACAGGTGCTAGAATGCATTGCACAAATACAAACATATCCCACTTCATGAGAAAATTTGGAAGTCATTTTCCTTCCATCTGTCTGAAGTAGACTGTGCTCTAAAACTGGCCATCCACCCACCCATTCTCCCACGCACCTTCTCGGTGACAAGGAGGAGATGGCATTGTAAGAGAATGAAAAAAAAAAAAAGAAAGAAAAAAACGATAAACCCCGCAAGGCATTTAAAAGGATGGCTTATTAGTATCATTTGGACAGCTATGAATAACACATGATAGCTTCTGGGACTGCGTATTATTCACAGAAGAGTACCCTTAATTTTCCTTCTCTCCTTTTCCCCATTCCAATGTCCCTTTATTAAAGAGACTTTCCTCCATTGAATTCCCCAGTCCTTGCTGAACCTGAGTATTCGTTGATCACAGATCATTTTCATATGTCCACGGTGAGTTCTTGCCCCTGTAGGTAGGTAAGCAATGTTCCTTCAGAAAAAGGAGGCAGCGCCTGTTTCCAGGGGCTGGTGCAGCTGTATGCGCTCCGCACTCAGACAATCAGAGGCCCAGCAGGACACCTTCCGAGCGCAGCTGCACAGCTCTCCTCTCGAGCTCTCCAAGGCACTGCGCCCTACGTGCGGATTCCAAGCTACATTTAACACAATTGCCCATCAGCACTTAGGAAGCAGTTACCACAGAAACCCAGCAGAGACCAATTAGTCACATGATTAAATTAATTAAAATAACCCAGGGCATCTGCCATCTTGCCTCTTTCTGCTACAGATAGCGCATGACCCAGACAGAACTGCAATTGGTTAGCAATACTATTGTGTCTCCTAATCCTAGAATTGTCTTCTTACCCAGAGAGGGGGTTCTCCAGATTTGCTTTTCTTTCCTTAAGAACTCTGTTAGGTTGTTTTGCAAAATATTCCTCCTCTCTGAACCAGGTAGTATCGAATTCACAAAACATCAGATTTAATAAACAGTAGGATTTGTTATGTTGGGAGTACGAAGATTTGGAAACATATTCCAATCGCACATTTGAAGACTTTGGGAGGTTTTTAATGAGGACTAACAATTGCATGCCAGAGGGTGTTCTATAAAATGCATTTACACTTGACCTGAGTATTTTGTGACAAGTTGCAGAAACCAGACCATGGGTCCCCTTGTTAAAAATAGGGATGTTACAACAGGGCATAGGCGGCCTGTGTTACAAGATGGTCTTGAGTCAAGAATGATGTCTAATGATCCCACTCAGTGGCTTATCATTTGTAAAAGGCAGAAATGCACACTCTGAACCTAATCCAGTAAATCGGTATTTTGTCCTTGATATGCTGAGTGACCAAATAATGGCCTGAAAAATTTCCATGTAGTCAAAGGTTTTCTATTATGCCAGGGCCATACGTCTGTGTGCATGCACTCCACACACACACACACACACACACACACACACACACACACAGCTTACCTGAGTTTTCCTAATGCTCACAGCAACATGATTTCTATCATCTTAGAAACTTTCTGGACACCCCTCTGATCCATTACACCTGAGAGCAAATGACTGAATACAATTTGGAGGTATCAAAGGAGGTAATGGCATGGTTTCCCAATGCTCTTTGTGAATTGGCTTGACAAAATGGCATGAATTAATTATATAGCTTGACTGCTTTAATTTGTGCCTAACAAAGCAAGTGGCACAACCTTATCTATAGTCTTGACTCAGACAGGAGAATCATAGTTGTACATGAATAAGAGGTAGCATGTAAATAATCAGCTTACTGAGAGCTTCCAGCAGCTGTAGGCATTGGACTAGTTTGAACCTTACTTCTTTCTGGGTGAAACAGAGCCCAGTCAGACCTCAGAACAGATGTGTCCATCTGGCAATTTTGAAAATCAGGGGACTGATAAAAGAGAGCCATGTGGTAATTTAAAATCTGTGGCCTAACATATTATACAATGAACCTCAAATGAAATTAATTGATAGCATGTCATCAATAGCAGTGATAAGAATATACATTTGAATCACATTTTATATTTTGCAAGGCCTTCCAGACTTTAGCTTAATCTTAATCTCTTTAAGCTTTACCAGTGTTTTAATTTATACATATATTTTGTGTGCACTTGGTATACTCATTTTTTCTTAGTGCAAGTGATTATTTTGTGAATGAAGTATATACAATCTGAGCTAAGACTAAGGTATATAAAAACATATTTCATGTTTTTTCCTTTGAAATCAATGGAAAAACATATAAAACTGAATTTGCATAAGTAATTAATGAATACTTCTGGTAGAGGTGACTTGAAAAGCAAAAAATAAATATATAAATATATGTGTCTATATATGCATATTATATATATAGATGTGTGTATATACATATATATATATATATATATTCCCCCCCCCCCTCCCCAGGTACTAGGGATTGAACTCAGAGGGCTTGGTGCATGTCAGGCAAGAGCTCTGCCACTGAGCTATATCCCCAGTCCACAAAAATATTTTTAAAATGCATATTTTAATTATATATCTAAAACTAAATATTAGTTTCTGAAGCCATAGACTTGCTTTGTATGTATAAGCAGAAATCTATTTTTGCTATGCACATACAAATTTTCTCAAACTATTAAAAATTATGGAAAATGCAGCCATTTAAAAACCATTAATGGTTACTCATTTGAAAATGGAAAAATGAACAACCACAAATCAAAATGTACCTTATGTCCATTACTTATATATCAGTCTTGGTCAAAATGAGCCAAGCATTTCAAAAGTTATTACAGAATGTGTCAGTAAATGGACATTGAGTGCAAGTTGGGGATTTGAAACAGATTTCACTTTATTTGGTCACATTAAGTGCAGAAGACCCTGGATTAGTCATGAAATGAATTTCATACTAATACAAGGCATTGCCCATCGCCATTATTCTAAATTCTGGTTACTGAGGGGAAATCTGAGGAGCCAAGATTGGGTACAGAGGGGGCTCCTGGTTTTGCATATTCTATTGCATTTTTAGGTCATTCTTTGTTTTGTGTCATTCCAACTCCTTTCATTTAACCAGGGAGAATCAGCAAAAGGTGACCCTCTGTGTCATGTATGAATAATTTCTCCCTTCTTTCTGCTTCCTCTCTCTCGTGTTACTATGCCATTTGTTGTATAGAGGCAAAGAATGCAAAATGTAAATATTTTAGATTTAGCGTGCTAATTCATAGGATCAATCCTGACATGATTTGGAGACTGATACACATTGTGAAAAAAATTTACAAAGTTGAATTTCTATAAAATTTGTGATTATATGAAATAGTAGCTGCCTTATTGATTTTTAGCCTTTTCATTTAATCTTCCTGGCAAGTTGTGGTTTTTGTGTACCTACTGACATATTTAAATGGTTGAAGAAATCAACTTCAGATGACAGAATGAAATACTTGGGAAATGAGTTTGTGTCTTTACTGTTTTCATAAAGATCTAGTTCTTTAATACCAGAAGGGTTTGGCTGTTTTGCCCACTGCATAGTAGATTTACCATAAATCCTTTCTAGAATGAGGCAGGGTACAATAAATTAATAAACAAAACAGCATTAATAGGTAAAACTGCAGAAGACCATGGCTAGCTAGCTAGCTTGTTAGTCCTAGCATGCTAATTCATGGCACACTAGGGAGAGAAGAAAAAATTTGAAAGTTACCCTAGTAATATTAAAAACTGAGCGCATCTTATTTTATTCAACAAATAACTATTTAGATTAGGAGTCCCTATCATTCTATAGGCACAACTGCTTTTCTTTTTTGCAGTATATGATCCTACTGGATATCATATATTTTTTATAGCTATTTATTTGTCTATTGTCTGTGATTCCCATTATCATAAAAACCCCATGAAGACAGCAATTTTGTCTGTCTCATTCACTTCTGTATCCCCAGTGTTTAAAAACTGTGTCCATCATATAAAACATTCTTGATAAATATTCATTGAATGAATATTCATTCAATACGTCTGAACTAAATGAGAAATTGAATAAACTAGGCCTGGATTTTTGAAATAAGAAGCCTTGAAAGGAATGTTAATTCGTTTACCAAATTGATTAATTAAATGTTTAAGGGGGGAAAAAGCTAGTTTGTAAGCTGGTAGATATTCTTATTTGTACCATCGAGTGTTGGTGTATATTTATAACCTGGAAATCCATTCAGAGGAGGTAGAGACTGTAAAAGTAAAGGCTACACTAGTTGATCATATTTTTTCTCCCTTCATTATACAAATTTTTTAGCACAAAGAATCTAAATGAACCAGAGATGAAAAAATTACAATAGAGTTTAAGAAAACAATAGAAACAGGCGAGGAATAAGAAAAAGAGGAGATACTATAAAAAGACTGAGAACTGCAGAGTGTGCAAAATCCTATCTGGGGTAAATAGATCCACAGTCAGAGAGTCCTTAATCTCCTGATCACCCATCCACATGGCTTTGTCATGGAATCATTGGGTCACAGAAAACCTTTTCAGCTTAATTGATCTTCCCAGGTTTGTAGCAGGAATAATAATTATCCCCCAGCCTTTCAGTGATATCATCATAGGAAACCTCTTGTTTCATATTGTGTGAAAGGATGATTTGTATGACATTTGAGTGACCCGTAGATCTGATTATTTTCCCTTACTATCATCCACATGTAGTTTGTACCTCACAACAAACATAGATTCTTGTAATCTAAAGTAGAAATCTTGGTCATCAGTCACTCAGTGGCTTGCAATATGCACATCGATTTCTTTCCCCTTTTAAAAGGAACTATATTCAATGCATTGCCTACAACTATGACCTTAGTGTGGAAGGGAGTGGGGGGGTGGTTGTGGGGAAGTCTGATGCCCAGTGCATATTATATGGAGCCCAGAAAAAGGCAGAAAATAACTAATTCAAAATGACTTATTCAACTTTTGAAATACTGCTATGTGCCATAGGAGAACCATTCAGTTTTTCTCCTCTAGTTTATCTGGTGGCTTCTATTTTATTTGCAGGGTCCTCCCTTTACTTTAACCAATCTTTTTTTATTTTTTTTTTAATTGTAGATGGACATAATACCTTTATTTTGTTTATTTATTTTTATGTGGTGTTGAGGATCAAGCCCAGTGCCTCACACGTGTGAGACAAATGCTTTACCACTGAGCCACAACCCTGTCCACCAATCTGTTTTTAAACAGATTTCTGGAGCTTTTATATCCCAAATGGCATTCAGAAATACTTCATGCACTTCTTTCCTGGGTCTCCTGTGTAGATCTTTGTGGTAAGGACAGGGCTAGCTCAGGATTTAAGAGGGACCTGGGGATCTACTGACAGGACAATGCAAAGCCAGGGTGAAGTCAGCTAAGAGTGACTCTGGAACTCCACCTGCTCCCCTCTACAGTCTTGCCTCTACTCACCCACAAGGAGTTCCTTCCTCCCTGGTCCCTCTCCTTCAGGTCCTTGGCTCTCCAAGCCCATTCTTTCTTTCCCCTACACTTGATTCCCCAGAGCCTTCCTGACTCCCAGGGGTTAGCACATTAGCACTTTCCCCACTCTCCTAGGGAAACTCACAGTTCTTTCTATTTTTCAAGTTCTCGCTGTATTCGACACTAGGCTAAATATTTCATGTTGTTTAATCCTCAAGACATCCTAATGAAAAAGATCTTAGTGTCCCCATTACTAAGACTCAGAGAAGCGAAATAACTTACCCAAGTGAGAGCCCATGAGTAAGTGTGCAGGGGGTGAGAGGGGTGGGTGAGGGAGGGGAATGGATTCCATCCACTTTCCCACCAGGCTGTGCTTTGGATTATCCCATTATCCGGCTGAAGGTGGGCACCCACAAACAGCGGGGCGAACAGTACTTTGTATGTGGCTCCTGCTCTGTTCTGTTTCTTATCTTGGCTCCTATTGATACAACCTAAATCCCTGCAAAAACCCAACCAACTTCTCAGGTCTATTTCTGAGAGACTTAGAAATGTGTGCTTCCAACTGGGAAGCAGCAGTGAGGCTACTGTCAATAATATACTTGCTTTTAGTTTCATAAACACTTCTGAGACCCTCTCTTTTGGAAAGGTCTGTCTCTGAGGGTATCTGACCCACCAGGGTGAGATGCCAATTAAATCCATGTGGAATCTAAACATAACCAAATCAGGACTATGCAGAACCTATCAGACTAATGGTTCTGTGAAGCATTTTGAGAACAACCAAGCTGGTAGGTGTAAGTTTAGGTGAATGCTTGAAGCATTTCAGCTCCATTTGTGCTTGAAGACATTACAGAAAGGGAAGCAAGGAATCTGCACTTCACAGATTTATTTTAATTTAAAAAATAATCCAAGCTAAATATTTCATGATTGTCTGGAGAGAAGTTAGACTTCAGAGGGGAGAGGGTTTTAGCCAGACATATGGACAATTTCTCCAGCCATAGCCCTTTGATGGGAATTATTTTTCATACCTTTCATTTCCTTGAATATTCTGTGTGTGCAGAGCATGGTTCTGAAAAACCTTGCTCTGACTGAGGAGACATCTCCATGAAGGTGGGGAATCACTCTGGGCTGGGCTGGGCATTTCCTGGGGGAGGTTCTTTCTCTGAGTTCTGTGCTTGTGAGAGCTGCCTGTTGGGGAGCTCTGAATATAATGAAGGAGCGTGGCTGGTCAGATTCCTTGTCAGGTTAAGAAGCCCTTTGTTTCTGTTTAGTTTTCTGAAACAAGACAAATTATGATATTTTCTGTTAATTTCTTTCCTTAATGAGTTTCATTAAAATCAAAGCTTCCGGAAGACTGAGCCTTGACAGCTGTCTAAGGGCTGTTTCATTTACTGGGGGCTGCTTAGACTGAATAATTATTACAGCTTGATAGTTTAAAAAGAAGTAAGAACAACAGAGAGAAATAGATCCCTTGAATGGTGTGTCACACGTTTCAGTTTCTTCCTGTGTCTGGGATTCTGTGTGTTCAAAAGAGATCATTAAAATCATGTGTTCTTTGAACTAAAATATTATAAAATCATCACACGCTTGCTTCTTAATGGCTGCCTGGTTATTTAATACTGAATTTCACTTAATGAAGGTATGTTAAAAGGAAGCCTTTTAATGGTTAATTTAAAAAAAGAAAAAAGGATTGTCTTTGGATAGTAGCAAGCCATTTGGTACATAATGCCTTTTGAGGACTTTAAAAAATTTTTTTTTATTTTTTAGTTTTAGGTGGACACAATATCTTTATTTTATTTTTATGTGATGCTGAGGATCAGACCTAGTGCCTCATGCATGCTAGGTGAGCACTCTACCACTGAGCCATAACCCCAGCCTGCTTTGAGATCTTGCTGAGACTATAGGCAATAGTTATTTTGTTATGTTGACTGAGTAGGATAGTTAGCATATTCACTTTTCCTCCATCAATAGTTTTTATATGTGGTGTAATAAATGATACTTAAATCATAACCATAATTTAATACTTTATGGTAGTATTCTTACTTGAAGGCAAATCTTTATCCACCCCACCCCCCACACAAAGTACAGAACAAAGTATAATTTTGACATGTTAAGGTGCTGAGTTCCTTTGAAGAAGGAACTGAACATTCTGAGATGGTTTACCTGAGGGGTAAACTTGAAAATTAAAAAATATATATATATAAAAGTTATACGTAAAATGTATCAAATAGAATTGTATTTTGGTGTATGTGATATGACATAATGTCTCAGAATTTTCAGCAGGGAAAAATAAAGAAAGAATGGGTGAAGTAAAAGTAGGGTAAACATCTGGATAATTGTTGATGCTGATAAGAATTTGGGGCTTCACCAGTATCTCACTTTTGCATATGTTTAAAAAATTCATAACAAAAAATTCAAGAGTGTAATAGGAACATGATATGTAAGAAGTAAAATTAACAAAAATAGATTATAAGAGTTTACTATTACAGAATCATTTCATGAAAATTATTTGAGAAAAAATTGTCACTCTGAAATTTACATCATTTGATAAAAAGTTTTTTCATTAAGAATTTTCATCTTTGAGAAAAAAAATGAATGTGATGTAATTAATCATTCTGAACAGATCATTTTATCATTTTAGGAGAAATTTAACTAGGGAAATACTCTTGTGATTTAGAGAAGGATTTCTTGGGGCAGATCTGAAATTTCATAAAGGAGGCACCATTAGTAAAATCATTTTAGTGGCCCATGTGAGAGAAAGGAAAGTAAGATATAAATAGTGAGGAACTAACTATAGAAAAGAATAAGCATTTTCGTTGTCGTTGTCTTATTCCTAAGTATTTTTAAAACCTGTTGTAGACAACAGGGCATTGCTTAAATATTCACCTGTATATCCAGACAGCAGATACCCTTCTGACAATGGAATTTGACTTGTAGGGGATGAAGCATCATACCAACACTCCCCAGGAGTGTGGAGGCTCAGGAGAGAAGGGGAAGCCCCAACCCCCCAACCCTTCAGTTTGGGATAGAGGGCAGAGTAGCATTAGTGGCTGGAAGAAACCCATCACACTGACCAGGATGGCCCTGAATATAACATCCCATAGTGTTGCACTCCCCTCAGGAACTGCTCTCCATTTTTGTACAGTTCTACTTAGTGATAGAGTGGGATGGATAGCTGGACCAGAGAGTCTCTAAATTTCCTACCATTTTTGAGCTGCTATGATTATATAAGACAAAGAGAAATGAAAACATTTGGGTACAAAATAGGTATGTCTGTGTGAATGTGACTCTGCACACACAAATGTATGCCTCCATATTGTGAGGCACATAGGCTGGCTGCCCACCAAGTAGCAGACTGAATGTAATCTGGTCCTTCTATTTCTTAAAGCTTTTAATACGAAGGAGCCTGGTCTCTCTCAAGAACTCCTCATTAAAGTGTAAAACACTCTCCTGTAGTTTTGACGCTGGGAAGGCACGATCCTTCCATGAAGTCTATCACTATCTTATGGAAATCTCTCCCCCAGGAGGTCACTGAGCCCAGAGCTGCAGCTGTGTTTTAATAAGGGCTGGATAATTTTATGACCAATAACATTTGTCGTTACACATGCTACAAGAAGGTTAATCAAATCTCAGCCTTCAGGGCATAATCTGGGTTCCCACAGGAATTTTCCTCCAGAATTCTGTGTTTGGCCAGGGAGGCTCGCTTCCCTCCTTTGTACATTAGTTGTTGACCATTGTGTGTCATGATTTTCGATTTGCTCAGCAACTGTTTCTCTTGTTGTCACCAGAATATTTCCATATTAAAATTGGGGGCATAAAATCTGAGTGGCATGGCTTCAAGGCGACCAGTTTTCAGAGCTCTATGCTTTCAGGCCAATCCTTTTTCAACTTGAAACTCTTGTGAGACTGGAATATTCAATCTATCTGTTTCATTTGCTTTGTAGGAGCCAAAGTTTAAGGCAACTTGCAGACCTGAGATACCAAATATTTTTCCAGCGTTTCTCTGTTGCTTAGGAAACCCATAAACTGGTTCAAACATCTCACTTGGGGAAATACTGAAGTGACATTTAACTCAGAAACAAACTGCCTTTGGTTTGCTAAAGAAAACAGCATCACTGCCTGGAAGGGCAGCAGATCAAAATAAAGAGGGCAAGAGGGAAAGAAGAGAGGACTTTTGAAAGCTGAAGTTGAAGTGATTGCAACACAAATTTTGAGATGGTCAATTTTTTTCCTTTGGTTTGGATTATATGGCTAGATTAATCTGTGGCATTTCAACCCATGCTATAATGAAGGAGTCAAGTTTCCCTGTCATTTGAAAGGTAAAGCGATCCCAAGGAGATTCAGTGATACACTGATATTTAATGAAGCAAAGGGATAACAGAGGTCACCAGATATATGACCTAGTTGTCTATGGGTTCAAGGTCTCTGTTAGGTTCCATTGAAATCCTCTTTTTTTTTTGTACCAGGGATTGAATCCAGGGGCATTCAACCACTGAGCCACATTCCCAGTCCATTTTTACTTTTTAAATCTTGAGACAGGGTCTCACTAAGTTGCTGAGGCTGGCTTTGAACTTGTGATCCTCCTGTCTCAGTCTCCTGAGCCACTGGGATTACAGGCATTTACCACTATTCCCAGCAAGGTACTCTGTCTTGATTGCTTTAGAATTTGTCTGCACAAGGCTGTCCTTACAAGTTCAGTATGACTAAGGCCAGATGGTCCCACATGGTAGAGATGTCTACATTTACCTATTCCTTCTCATATTGAGTTGTCTGAATCCAGTATAAGCCAAGTGTAAAGGGTCTGACCTTACACTGGGTAATTAGTGGAGAGAGAGAAAGAGGAAAAAAAAAAAAGAGAGAGAGAAAGATAGATATAACACTGACCTACTTCCCATATGGTCATCTGGATAGGAGGCAACTTGGGCCTACTATAGGTTCCCAGGGCTACTGTTCTGAGGCTAGAACCAGGTAGATATGGGATGAGTGGGTAGAGCCCAAGGACAACACCCAGAGTTCTAAGGAGTGACACTTCTTAGCATTTTCCTGGACTTTGGCTATGACTGTAAAGTATCTGGAAATAATTGAATGAGTAAATGCTATTAACTTGAATCCAAAACTAAAAAACAAACAAACAAACAAACAAGGTTCTGTAGAACATGCACTTAATCTCTAGGCCTTCATGCTAAGCTAGAAAGACTAGAATATCAAAGTGAACTTAAAAGTCATCTGAGTATTCAGATTAATTGGCCAGTCTCTGCACCTTCCAGATACATAACCAGGAACATCATGGGACATTCCAAAGGAAATTGGAGTGGAAGGCACCCAGAATTAGTGCACTCCTCCTATGCAGAGAGAGCAGTTGAAGCCATGTACTCTGGTTGCTTCAAGCACAATCTTGTACTTTCCCCTAGTGGGTTTCAGCTCAGTTTGTGTCAGGTTATGTGTACAAACAGATTTTTAAAAAATTGTCCCCTGCTAAGGGAGCTGACATCTGCCACTCTCAGAAATTAGAAATGACAGATACCCTGAAGGGTGAAAGGCTGTGAACTAATCGGCTGATTTTCCATCAAAAATAGAATCCACTCAGGCTCCACTATTCACCGAATAGACAGCATTGTCTAATCCTTGCATTTAGTGGTGATTTCAGGTGATGAAGGAAGGTGGTCAGCCTGGTTCTGATTGTTAACATTGCTGTCTTCTCCAGCAAAACAAAACCAAAACCATTCTCACCCATGCCTTCCCCTTTCTCAGATTCCATACAGTGCCCAGTCCACCCGACTCAGCAGATGATGGAGGTGTGTGATGAGACCCTAGATAGTTTCAGATTCCTCATGTTTGTCACCCTTTGAGGCTCTTTCATCTATAGTAGCTCCTTTCTCTTTCTACTGTGGGAGAGGAAGAAAATAAGCAGCAAGACTTTTGAAGGAAAGCCCATGAAGTGGAGTTGAAAACAGAAGCTGCTATCTGTTTTAATTAGGCTCTTCAGGAAAGGGGGCTGGAATTGCAACCCGAAAACTGTGAGAACTGAGGCAAATTCTCTCCACCTCTCCTTTTTCTCTCTTGCTATCTGTGATTTTCTCTGGCCGTTTGCTCCCTATTTTCCCCACTGTGGTGAGATCACATTTCTTTTCTTCCCCATGCTTCCTGGTCCTAATCACTTCAGCATGTACGAACCCATCATGGCCTCTCCAACTCCTCTCAACCTTCTGACCTTTCAGCTCCCATCCTAATCTACTGCAGCCCCTTGGCATAGTCTAGTTATGTTCCTGTGTGTGTGTGTGTGTGTGTGTGTGTGTGTGTGTGTGGAGGTGGGGGTGGAGAGCTGATGGAAATTTGGCAGCAGGACACATCATGGGTTGTTGGATACCTTATCCAGTGGCTACCCTTGGGTCATGTGTCCAGCCTTGTTCCATCAGCTCAGGTTGAGTTTTATAGTGAAAAAATGGCCTCAGAGTCATTTTGAAGGGTGTGTGGTGAGTACACACCTTGACTGATAGTTCAAGTCCATGGCCCCACATTTGTGGAACATTTGTGAGCACTGTGATAGACATCAAGGGTGTCAAAAGCTCTGAGTCTTCCATGTTTCAGAAGGATGCAGTTTCTCATGCACTTCCTATTTATGTAGTACAGAGGGAAGGGAAAGTGACCACAACCAGAAGTGGATAAAAATAGCGGCGAGCACACTGGGCAGATGGCAAAAGTTTGGGGCTTAATAAGCCATAACTAGATTTGTGGTTCTGATCCAAAATCCAGAATACATTTTCTTCCTCTTTGATCTTGCTCCTGGAGTATGAAGTTGAAAGAGGGACAGGTCTTTAAAAGTGATTGAAGGGGCTGGCTCAGCGTTAGAGTGCTCACCTAGCAGATGCAAGGTGCTGGGTTTGATCCTCAGCACTGCATAAAAATAAATAAATGAAATAAAGGTATTGTGTCCAACTAAAGCTAAAATAAAATAAAATAAAATAAAAGTGACTAAAAATCCATAATGAAGTCCAACCAGTGGGACTTAGCTAAAGTCTCATCTCCTTCTGACTGCTCCTGCCTAAGGAAGATGGCTCTGTCCTGTTGCCTTGGCTAGTGGGGTACGTGTCTAAACAAGCATCTTCCAACTATTTATTTTATTTCTTCTTAATGCGTTTATGTCTAATCTTAACAAAATAGAAAACTCCTTGAGAGAAGAGATCTGATCATTTTAATGATTCTCAGAGCTGATGTTCTCTGAGGTGAAGTAAACCGAACTCAGAATATTGGAAGGAGTTCCTTTGGAAGAAGCCTTGGTTAGTGTTTGAATATACTATGCATCAAAATGCAGTCCAGTCCCAGAATTTGATTGGTAAAATGTTCAGGAATTTTGATGATGCAAAGTCAAATAATAGTGAACTTGAGGAGATCAGGTCTTGCTCTAGTGAGGACATGGTGTGGAAAGTGGTTGCTCAGGTGAAGGTGAGCTGTGATATTCAAGGTGTGCCTGCATGGGGAGGCCTGGCGTGCAGGGAGGTTCCAAAGGGAGAAGTAGAGAAGAGACTCGGAAAGTAGCCCAGAGAATCTCCACCGTTCTGGTTCCAGAGTGAGTGTGTAGAAGGAGGGGCAGAATTTAAATTCGACGGGCTCGTTCCCTTGTGACCTGGTTAAAAGGTCCATTTTAAGAGCCTGGGGACTTTATCCAAGGATGTAATATTTCTTTCCCTTCCGTTAATATAGACTGCTTGGGAATCTCCATTAAGAATTTCAGCTGGACCAGTAATAATTATCAGATACTATTGTTAATAGAGAGTTAAATGGCAAGAGTCATTTCCAGTTATTGACATTATTATATTTTCTGTATATTTCAACTCATTAACAACAAACAACAAAAGCAGCCACAAAAACACAACAAAGAAAAATAAACCTGAATAATGCTAGTGCTGAACAAAGTATGGTCAAGTCGCCCACGGAGTCCCTTATAAAACACAATCTCTTAAATATGTATTTTAATGTTTCTAGCAATTCGGCAAACTGAAACCATATTGAAAATGAACAACTGACTCAAATAAGCCAAAGCATGCCTGAGGCAACTCTAAGCTTCCCACCAATTTGGGGTTAACTTCCATCACTCCTAACATTTGTGAGAGGATATGATTCTAAATAACATAGAAACGAAATCACGGATTCTACACACAGAATAAATTAGGTTAGGAGCAACACATACTTCAGCATTATTAAGCCAGCTGCTTCTTCACAACTTCTGATCTTAGACCAGATGAAAGGGTCAGGAAGGGAGACCTGTGTCCTTTGGATGAGAAGGAGCTGCCAGCAGGTAGTTGGGACACTATCGGGCATTACTCTGGGTACCCTCTGCCCTTTTTCCTTTTGTGCTTTAAGCAGTCAGGATCTTGTAAAGAATCCTGTATTATAATTCTTATTCTGTGCCTTCAGTCAGCTCCCCTGGCTACACCTTGGTTTCTTCATTTGTGAAACATGGAGAATCATTCTCAGCAGGATGAAAAAAGAACACTAGAAACCTTCATGCATTGACCCCTATAAAATGGTCTCCATTTATTAGCAAATCTTTAAACTCTCCCATTCCCCCCACCCCTTGCAACATATATAAAGCTCATAGAAAAGAAAGGAAGAACTGTGATTTGAAATGAAAAAGGATTTTTTTTATATCATTTTCCTTACCTAGGGGATAGTTGTTTTAAAAGAGTTATTCTAAAAATCATTATTAAAGGGGCAGGTAAAGGGAGAGTGGAAAGAGAAGAAAGGTCAGAGGGATCCACCACTTTGCCTCTTTTATGTCCCAAATATGCAGGGAGGTCTGAATCCTGAGCAGTATCGGGTTTTGCTTTTAGAAATGCTTAGGAAGGGAAGAGATGCCAGTGGCTGGCATCTCAAAGAGGGCCAAAGCAGCCCAGGGCACAACAGTGGGCTGAAGACCTGAGTATAAGAGGACAAAAAGAACAATTTCCTTACCGTCCCCTACATGAAGGTGAATCTAAGAAACTTCACTCTATTGCTTTTCCATATTGATTTCAAACATTCCCCAAAATCAAGGCACAGAGAATACAGGCAGAGTTTCCCAGAGTCTTCCATGTGTGGAAAGGAAGCCCACCACTGGGTTGAAAACCGCAGGACGAAGCTGGCCACGAGTCCCCCACCTTGCAGAGCTAGCTGCCTTTCTTGCAATGAGTATAAAGCATACTCTTTAACTTTTCCTTACTTTGGCTTTTTTTGGCTGGTGTCACATCTTATAAGTCACAGTCTAGCTTCTCCTGTCCATATTTTTTACTGCACAGAAGGTTTCCCAATTTGCAAGCGTTTGCAGCACGGCTGGGCCCGGAGATAAAACAGAATGTGTATGTAGTACAGTATGCATTCAGCTGATGCACAAGATTCTCTCCACCATATGTGCTAAGTAGTGTGCTTTTCTCTCAAGGTGCCTCTGCCAAAATCGCCAGGAGCACATGAATAAGAGGAGGAGAGATGCTGGAGGGCAGGCGGCCTCGCCCCACCTGGGGAGGACACCTAGGCCCTCGGCACCACCTGCCTTCCTGTCCTCCTCTTCAGCTCATGTCTCACATGGTTTTCCACCGTCCACTATTACATAGCATCCTTCTGTCATCTTGCTCCCTTGGGCTTGGCCCACTCTGCCAGCCATTGTTAAGGCAAGTGTGAGTCCAGGTTGAACTTCCAGGAAGAGAGAAGAGGAGGTAATTGGCACTGTGCTAATGAGAGCAAGACTGTGGTTAGAAACTCATCAGTTACAGAGCAATGACATGAGGGAAAACCAGTTGATGTGTTTTTCCTCCCCCTAAACACTTATTGTCCCTCATTTTCCACAAAGTGTAGCTTTCCAAGCTTCTTTATGTGGAAGTGATACCTGTCTGGTCTTTGCAGGAGAGTCTTCCAGTGGAACATCTTTCCTGAAAAGGATGATTTCATAGTAATAAGAAAATAAAAAGAGCAAGGCCCTAAGCAACTCAGCGAGACCCTGTCTCTAAATAAAATATAAAAAGGGTCTGGAGATGTGCCTCAGTGGTTAAGCATCCCTGGGTTCAATCCCCAGTACCAAAAACAAAAAAAGAGCAAGGGATATAAAAGATTTGTCCTTTCTATTCTTTTCTTTGAATCTCCTAGTTTCTTTTAGCTGTAAGTAAACCAGTCAAGAGAATTTCTATTTCCATGTTGACTGCCTAAAATTTGAATCATCACGTCCTTTGACTTGACTGAAAATTTACTGTCTGTATTTCTACCAAAAGATGTTAGTGGATCCACAACTCAATATCTTTTCTAGAGTTACACTGTCAGTTACACGTTGGTTCCAACCACTCTCTCATCAACCAGGTGTAGAAAACAAGGCCTAGCCCTGCTTTAAAGAGGGAAACAAAACCACAGGGCAGCCAGTTCCTTTCACCCTGTCCTTAGCTCTCAGCCACTAGTTGGGGAGGCCCCAGATTGCAATGGTGAATGCTTGACAGAGAGAAGAGTTGGTCTATATTTGATGAACATCCACATAAGTGTGACAACAGTGTTGTTATAATCAATCCATTGTGATTCCTCTTTGTTCATTGACTTTGAGTTACTTGCAGGCTTCCTCCCCCAGCATGTTAACAAATACCCTCTGGGTCAGTAGAAAGTGGAATGTTGGTGCTTATGTTCTTCATGAATGCTAAAGAAGCTACTGCTTTTGACTATATCTACAATCAGGGATAGCCCTGAGGGCTACTTGCATGCTACCATACCTCTCTGACCAGTGGGGTTGGGAGCTTCTTGTCTGGTGTGGTTATAGTTGGAATGGCAGGTATCCTGGGTTTCAGCCTTGTCCTGTGTCACTGTGGGTTCTGGTGGAAGATTATGTTCATTCTAGGGGAAGGAGTGGGCTGATGGCAGATGCTGTCCTGTTCATGTGGAAATCTGGGTGGGCAGAGAGACAGCTGTGGTAGTGGGTGCTCCAGGAGAAGTGAGGGTGATGTGCTCTGGAAAGGTCAAAGACAGGAAATGGTGGGGATGATGTTGATTGTCCAGGAAACCTGACCGACTGTCCATGGTGCCTGCTGGCATCTCCATTACTAAATGCATGGGGTCAAAGAAGAAATGTCCTGCATTTTATTGAGTTCTCTGTACAGTAGGAAGGGTTTCTCACAGCCTTGCAAAGCATCTATGGCCGAGGAGAAGTCCAGTCAGAGCCTTCCGTGCTTCCGATGACACATTTTTTCACTTTGCAGTGGTGGTGACAGTCACACTAGAGCTCGATTCTCATTCATTGGGTAATTGGTTATTTTAACACAAACTGTGACTAAGGAACATGATTACACACCTGTCAGCCATATGATGGGAAAGAGAGCTGTCTGTGAGCAGAGTAACAGGCCACATTTCTACTTCAGGTCTCTGTGGAGTCTTCTCCATCAAAGATGTCATTTTTCATTTTTACCTTGAAACAAGACAGACATTACAGCTACTGCCTTGTCTGTATCGTTTATAGGAATTGCTGCCACAGATGCTAATCTTAACTAATACAATTTCATTTTGATTATATCTTTGTAGACATCAGATCCTAGAGGACAAGAGGGCAGGATGTAATATACAGACAAATGAGCATAAATGTTATGCAGTACATGTAAAGCAGCTTCCTGTGGCAAGGCGAAGGGTAGGGAGAGAGAGACATCTAGATGTTTTACAGAAGGAGGACATTTTACTTTAAGATGAGATCAATCAGTATAAAAGGAGGCCTTTTCAAGTGGCACAGGTGACTAAGGGATGGGAGTTCTCAGTTACGCAGAAGAAATTACCAGGTGATGATGAGTAATGTCTAAGGATTGTAAAGAAAAACATGGCATGTCCAAAAGATGAGGATGAATGTGTTAAAAATAAATAAATAAAGCCCAAACCTCAAAGACTGCAATTTTGAACTGAATTCTGAAGTGAATTAAGGCCTAATAAAGACTGCAATGTCTATTTAAAAAGAAAAGTCCTTGGGTCGGGTGCAGCACCACATGCCTGTAATCCCTATGGCTCAGGAGGCTGAGACAGGAGGATTGCAAGTTCAAAGCCAGTCTCAGCAAAAGCAAGGCGCTAAGCAACTCTGAGACCCCCCCTGAATAAAATACAAAATAGGGCTGGGGATGTGGCTCTGTGGTTAAGTGCCCCTGGGTTCAATTCCTGGTACCCTCCCTCCCCCCCAAAAAAACTCCTTCAGGTTGGGGGTATAGCTCAACAATAGAGGCCTTGCCTAGTAAGTGCAAGGCCCTGGGTTCTATCCCCAACACCAACAAAACAAAGAGCATGCACACTTGAGTGCGCGCACGCACGCACACACACACTCCCAAATCCAATCAACCAAGCAATCCCAAACAAAATTTTAGACTTTCAAATCAGAAAATGTCTGCTAGGTTGCACAATTTCTGCAAAAATGGTGAACCAACTTCAATTGTTCAGAAGCTCTTTTGCTCTTCCATCTTCTCTGTACCCATGTCTTTGATGAGGTTTTTCAGCTTGGAAAGAGCATGTGGATTACAATGTATGTGTGCACCACCTCTGCTGAGCATGTAAGTCTGCAAACAACAGAGGTGTACTCTATTATTCAGTTAGGAGCAAGGTTTTTACAGGGTGAATTAGTAGCTGGATAATAAGTAATGGAGAGTGATGATATGACTGGTAATCAAGTGGATTAACATGAAAATCTTGCGTAACAAAAATTATGCAAGTAATTCTTGGTGTAGTGATGTCCATGGGGTCAACATATAGTAGTACCATATATAGTCCTGGGTGAGTGGGGGTATTTATTCATGGAGATCCTGTCCAGGGAACACTTAACATGTGAGGAGATCAAAAGAAAAGCAGAATGCTTATTCACAGGGAACAGGACCCATAATAGGTGGCAAGAGAGACAGAAGTGGCTATTAAGTGTCGATTGTGACCAGGTTGGTGGAGGATTAAGATACCGATTAGTGGGTGGGTTGATGGATTTTTAAGATGCCTCAAACCTTCACCAGTGTCTTCGGATTGGTATTTGCCTTGGCCACCAAGCATACTTTTAGCTGCATGCAACTTAATTTTAATCAAGACTTTAATGATAAGAAAAGGTAGTGAATCCCCACGCCTTCCTGCCAGCTGCATTTATTTTTCTCTCTAGGAAAGAAGGCAGATTTGTGAAATCTAAGTAAATGTCACACATAGAGTGCTTACTCTGTGCCAGGCATCGTGTGGGGCATGTGAAGGATTGTCTCACTTAATCTTTGCTGCGGATTTCTGAACTGGATGTTTTCCCCTCATTTTACTGATGCTTAGGTGCCCTGCCCCCATCAGTGGTGGCACCAGGAATCAAACTCCAGTTGGTTGGCCCCCACTGGCCCTCTTCACCCCTCTCTGTATTAACATTCTCAATCTAGTGGAACATGGGGTGCTTGGTGTTTTTCTTGCTTCTTGCTTTTTCTTGTCTGCTGATGAGAATCTTTTCCCTTTGCCTTTCGTAGTTGGTTTTAATTTAATTTTACAAAATTACAGTTATTTAAAAAGCTAAATTTCAAATAAGATATAAATGTGTGACATATAATATTTTATAGATAGACCATTGGCTTTATTGTTATCACTAAACTTAAAAAATTAAAATGTTTTGACCATGCGGGCTGCATACAGTTCATTTTAGGTGCATGGTTACCCAAATTGCCTACTCTTACCAGGCACATCAGGATGCTCAACAAACAAATGAACAAATGAATGAACATAGAGCCAAGGGAATCATTATGTAAGTGGCCCTGCCACTGTGGTCTGCTTCTTGTGGAGTCACAATGCCACATATTGTGGTTTTATATAAATATAGAGTAGTGTATTCTAAGTTTATGGAATTGCACAAAATATGTTATAATTCAAAGACAGGGTCTGTCATCCCTTAAGGCAAAGAAATTAGTGAAATTTCTTTATTACACTTGGACATTTGATTACCTATAAATACTGCTGGTTTTTATTAATAAGGAAGGTTAAAATCTATAATAATTCAATCAAGCGATAATTCTTATTCCCCTTTCGGTCTTTTCCATATCAAACCAGAGCAGTTTTTTTTTTTTTTTTTTGTTCTATGGTTAGGCAAGAACCATGAAAAGAGGTTTATTGAATCTAGAATCCTGTGATCTTGAAAACATCTTCATCTTTCTAGGTTTCAGAGAAAAGATTTGAGCTCTCCCTCTCACCTTGGAATTCCATAATTTTCAACTTGTGGGTGTGAAAAAGAAATCAAAATATAAGTTTTCAAAACTAGTGAGCCCCCAGTGAGCAGGCTGTCCCTGGGTGTCTGCTTCCCCTTCTCTGGGCAGGGTTTCTCATACGGGCTCTCCTGGCACCAACCTGTTTCCACTGTAGTCTCCATCCTCCCTCTCCTCCTATATCTGTGCAAGTGCAGAGTGCTCAGAGCATCTGGTCCTTCCTCCTGGTGGCTCTGGGTTGGGGTCTGTTTGGCCTTGAGTTGTGCTCTTGTTGCCTGTATTCTTTCTGCCTGCTAGGTTGGCCCCTTGACTATCCCTTCATGTGTGCTATGCTGACATCAGCCTTTCACCACAGGGGACAGACCAGGGGGACACAGGTGATGATGCCTCTGCCTCCTAGTAATACCTGCAATTTCTGTTGCTCGTTATCACGTGATTGCTGGCTGTTCCTATGCCTGGTGTCACGACCCTTGTGTTCAGAGCCTAGCTTTATCTTTTGAAGCTCTTGAGACTTGGGCAAATTACTCTATACTTTGGTTTCCTCATTGACAAAGTGGAGGCGATGTGGTAATAGAGATTTCATAAAGGTTTGGGAGCTTCAATGAAATGAAATCTGTAAAATAGCTAGCACAGTGTCTAGCACAGAAAAGTCATGAAATCTTATTATTTTCACAGTGACTTCTATATTGAGTTTTCTTCCTTTGCACCTAGTGAGAGTTCCATGAAGCAGTCAATGAGTTGGAAAGTTCTGGAAGTGGTGATGCCTGTAGCCTCTGGTGGATGCCATCTAGAGGAACAGTAGTGAGCAGTTGAGATACCAGGGTCTAGAAGAACTGGAATAGTTTGGGAATTTTGGTAACTAGAAAGGCTGGGAGCAGGAGGGAATGGAGCAGATAGAAGGGTCTGGCTGCTCACTGTGCAGGCTGGAACCACATATTATTTTTCTCAATTTATACCAAGGGATGTGGAAACACAGGTCACTCTTTATTGTTTCCTCTGGCTTTGACCCCCCAAATATACCTCCTTGAAAAGTAATGATATGACAAAAACAACAACAATAAAGTGGGAGACAGAGGAGCAAGAATTAACTCAAGTTGTCTTGCTTAACTTAGCCTGATAACTCAGCGGTTAGCTTCACCAGGCCTGTCCCTAAACCCTAGTCAAATTCTGCTGAAATGATTATTCTCTATTTAAACAGGTCACAGTCCCACCTTTTATTACCTCCATTCATCATCTGCTGAATGGCTGGGATTTAAAATTAAGACTCCAGAGAGTACCATTTGAGCAGAGGTCATTATTTATGAAGCCCCTCTGCCGCCATCTTTACATTTGGTTCCTCAGAGAGGCTCATTGGTCCTGGGTTTGGTAATTTAGGCCTTTTTCCTCTTTAAGCCTAATGACGCCTCCGTTAACAGGTCAAGTGGCACATGGATTGTAATTGAAGCTGTCAGGAAGACCAGCCTGTTCAGAATCACATCCGGACTTCACACTCTGAAAGACCCAGGGGGCAAAGCCAATGGATGTGTCACCCCATCTTTCTCCTGTGCCTGCATTCACTGGCATAAATCAGCTTCACTACATGTTGGTCAGAACGTTTATGGGGACAGAGCACAGTAAAAGTCAGGATTTCATTCCGGTCCTGGGATTTCCTCTTCATGTTCAGGCTGATTTCAGATCTTTACAAACATTGTATGATCCCCACTATATTTCCTCCTAAAGAAATCTTATTTTTAGTACAAATTGTAGAATGCTGCCTATAAAACTGACCTAAACCAGAGCAGGATACCTTCCTGCAGGCCAGAGGAGGATCAGAGTGGCAGATTGAAGGCATATCCATGGGAGACAGCAAGCTCCTGCCAGGCCAAGTACACAGATCAAAGGGCCCAAGGCAGGGCTGGAGTCAGGGTGTGGGTGAGTGGGGATTGGTGGGGAAGTGGCTCAAAATTGAGCTGGCCAGGAGCCAACAAGAGAGCAGGGAGAACAGCCTTGGAACATCTGTGGGCCTGCTCGGTTGGTTGGTGGGCACCCAGGGATGGCGTAGGCTGACACTTAGCTTAGGAACCACCCAGAGAAGACAGTATGCGATTCTATCATATTCAGACCCTGATTATGATATTTCTGTGGTTTCTGATGTGACAAAAAGATGTTGTTGATCTGAGTGCTGAGCCCTATTACAAACAACAATTGTGACATCATGTCTTTGACAAGTATTACTGCTAGTTCAGAATTTATACTCCTTGACCTAAGAATTAGAAACTAATCTGAAGACAGCATTCGGCTCACTTGGTGACTCATAGCTGTCTATGAGTACCCTCTCCAGGGTTATGCCCTTTGAGTTATTTCTTCCAGAAATGGTGAGAAATGTGCATCAATTCATCTACATCCTCTCACATGTTTTCCAGTGTCAGTCTTTCCTTTTCCAAGACCTGTACATGTGTGATGTGATAGGTCACGATAAAGGGCATGTTCTATGACTGGCACAGAGCAGTCTAACTCATTCAGGAGCATAACCTAAGCCTCTTGCAGCACACTCCCACCAGCTGAGCTAATTAGCTATGGACCTGCCCAGGGCTACATTGTTGTATCTGTCCCCTGGCAATAAGGGAGGGTGCTGTGGATTGAGCAGAGGGTGGCAACTGGCCTTTGGCTCTCTGAACACTCTGCCTCACCACCTTAGACAATTACAGCTGGTCAGGCCTGTTTCTCAGCAAGTCAAGTACAGGGGCCCAGTTGAACTAATTTATCCAAGGGTATCCAGTGCTTTGATGAACTAACTCATGTTCACCAAAGTCATAATCTCAATCTGCATTTATGTACCAGAGTCAGGAATGAATGAAATAAGACAACACAAATACCCTCTGTAGTCTGTACAGCATCATCCACAGGATTAATAAAAAATAATGTAATGTTCATGATGCTTTTAGCAATTCACAAAGGAAATCTCTAAAGGTTCTGAATAGTTGAGTGACTTCTGTAGCAATGTCTCTTCTGATATTAAGGGGCCTACATATCATAATCAATGATCTGAAGGCGAATTATAAAGTCAGGATAAAGAAGCTGGTTTAAGGATTAATTCCATCAATTTTGAAATTCTGGCTCCCTCGGGCTGTGCCTGAGACCTGCTGACGTGTGCTGCTCTGCCTCTTTCACGAGGCTCTTTGTAGACCCCCCATCCCTGCTTCTGTTTTATTTGTCATTAAACACCCTCCTTTCCTAATTTCCTTAGTGTATTCAATCTTGGAATGCAAAACCAAATAATTATGAAAACCTCCCTTCATTAATAATATATATTTTAAATGTAATGATGCCAGTATTTCCGAATTATTGGATACTGATTTCCTTTTGCCCCTAGCACAGGGTTAGTAAATCATCAGGGGATAGAACAGGACCCTGGAGGCAGATTGCTAGGGTTTGACTCCTGGTTCCACCACTTGTTAGCTTGTGTGACTTTGCATAAACTACATCACATCTCTGAGCCCCAGTTTCCTCACTTGTTAAAATGGAGATAATGATAGCACCTACCTTCCCTGGGGGTTATGTGTGTAGGTGTGTGCATTAAATGTGTTAATGCACACGAAGCACCTAGAATGGTGTCCAGTGTATACCTAAGGGCTGTAGAAATGATAGCTGCTATTAACCCTGATAACATCCAGAGCAGAATCTTAATCTGGTTAGTGGTGTGCTTCCTAGTCTCATCGGAGGCCAGGCTATTTCTGGGGGAGACATCTTGTAGATAATAAAATTCCTCCATAATGTCGGGATCCTGTTTTAACCTTGTAGATGGGGGGGCTTAGAATCCTCTTGTAGCCCTTGCCTTTTTAATATTTTCTCAGGTCCTCCATGAGGTCTGCATATAAAGATATGAGCCCAGCCCCCCGCTGCCTAGTCATTTCAGAGAACAGGAATAAAAGGACCAACTGAAATGTCTCGATTAGGCCAATTCTTTAAGCATTTTATAGGTGCCAACCGATAGCAAAGTGGAATCATTTGTGTTCCCCTGCCTTTTGTTTCCCCTCACAGGTCTCTGGGTAATAGATGCAAATGAATAGTGAAAAAAGCCAAAAGGCAGGCAGTGGGCGGAGGAGGGAGTGGGGGAAGGGAGCAATCAAGGAGCTGAGATAATCCAATGTGGATTAAGGGTCCTGGAATAATCAGAAGCTGCCAGGGTGTGATGGTGGTGTGGCTTTAGCTGACAATAAAAAAGAAGGGGGCTGCGTACCCTAGCTGCTGAGCCTTACCTACAGACACTTACCAGACAAAGGCACTCAGGTGACCTGACAAAGAGCAAACAAGATAAATGCACAAGGGTCACCTGTCCAATAATGGAAACATAGATTTAAAAATAAAAAGTAAAACCAAGGTTTTCTCAGAGCCACTTAGGAACCGCTCTGATTATCCCAGGCACGGTTGTAATATGCTGGGACCAGCATGATATATTTTAGTCCATGTGGCAGCTGTATTTCGGGCTGATGTGGAATCTGTTGCCATAACTGTTGTGCAATCCATTAAGGCCCCTGAGTAAGGGCAGCCATTAATCAGGCCCAAGATCAGCCACACACGCATGCGGCTCTGAGTGGCTCTGACCTGACATCTTTAAGGAGATGCTCATGGAAGCCATAAACATGATTCAATTCCCATTATCTTCATGTTGCATATTTGTTACCATTATTCTTTGAAGACTCCAAATTGGATATTAAAAATTTATGATATATATAAAGGTTTGCATGGAGTGAAAAAAAATAGCTGCAGCAAATAAGTCCTTCTCATCCATCAGAGGTGTGTGAGCTGTCAGAAGAGCCTGTGGAGGTACACAGAGCAGGCCTGTCTGCTTGCCAGTGGAGGAGAGTTATTAGGAGGAACTTCGTTGGGGAAACAGCTTCTCTCCTTTGGTCTGCATGCTAAATGGGAATTTAAATACATTTTGTTAAAAGAACAAAGTGAAACAGCACCACTGCAGGAATCCCCATGGACAGTCTTCGAGAAGCAGATGAAAGGGAGGGCAAGGGATCCTGATGCAAAGATTAGTGGCAACGTGAACTGAACAGATGCCTGGGTCCAGAGATTGATGTTTCCAGGTTCCTGGAGACTCTCCAGAGCAGGGAGCCTGATGCCAGGTAGGAGTCCTCTGCCCAGCAGAAAGCTCTGTGTGGGAGCTGCGTGTGCACATGATTCAGTCTTTTCAGTGACTCGAATATTTGCAGAGACGCAGCTCATACTGTAGGGATATCTGATTGTACATGTAGGCAGTGCAGAGTAGAAAAAAACAAAACCTTTCTGGGCCTTGGCTTAACGCACAAGAAAGGGTTTTAATGAATCCATTCAACATATATGTTCAGGAATGTTTGTTATACAAGCATGGCTGGGGCTTTGTACATTTTATATACTCAAAGGCCTCATTGATTCAAGGGGGAACAATCATCATACATACACTGTAATAGATGGAATGGAAATACATACAGGGACACCAGGTTAGGACTAGGAGGAAGAGTTCACGAATGGCTTCCTAAAAGAACTGCAGTCTGAATTCCGGCTTAACAGATGCATAAGAACTTTCCAGAAGTGGGGAGGGGAGATGGAGTCTAGTTTTGCCCAAGGAAAGGGGGTGAAGAGAGGAAACACAACTGAAGGGAACTAGGGGTTCAGTCATGAGGGGCCAGGCCACTGACATAAGAGCAACTGGGCAGTAATTCAAGGTGGAAAGGGAGCTATTCGTTCCTGAGACCTACCCATGTTATTCCAGTCAGGGGCAGGAGTGACTGAAGCACTCCTAGTATCTTTGCTGAAGGACAAAAGAAATGGGTTGTCACAAAGGTGTCATGAGAGTGTCATCACACACTGAAACGTAGTATGTGGTAGTTGCCCTTCATCCTCTCTGGGCTTCCTCAAGAGAATGTGTGTATGCATTTGAGAAAGATCAGAAAGTGACCCTCCAAGAGTTTTTCAAAGTGGAGTCTTTGTTCTGTTTCCTTGAATTTTGAAAAGAAACTATTACTTCTGGTTCAAAAAAGTAGTTCTAAAATATAAAATTAATATTCCCCCATTTCCTCTGTAACTCTTCATCTCTAAATCTTTTCTCACAACTTTGAGGTGCACTATTTTTGATGTTCCCAAGTCTGGTAACACCATCATATGTGTGGGCTGACACAGGCTGCATCTGCTGCAGCTTGGAAGGATGTCTGGAACCTCTGCCATGCTCACCCCAGTTCTGATTCCAGGCAAAACCTTGCCTTATTTTCAAAAGAAATCCTGAAATCACAATGAAACCCAAGTGTAAACTCCCACTCATCACAGGGAGGTACAATGGGAAGCCTCATTATCTCCCCACTCATGTGACAATAGTGTTAACCTCTCTGCTGAACCTGAAACATCACATGTCTTTAGGATAGGTGAGTGGGGCTGTTTCTAGAATGTTCCACATTTTTCTAAAGGAGTACTCCAGAAGAGAAAGAATGCTGATCTTGCTTGAAATCTGGATATCGTACTGAGATTTTGGCTCAGAGGAAGAAGTGAATTCTTTGGAGAAATAAGGTTTGCTGTATGTAAGAATCAAAATTTAAAATCTTGATGATTCACAGGCAAAGAGAGGTGAATACAAAGTTTAAGGCAGACGATTTTGAAGTTCAGAGGCAATCACATAATTTAATATTTATTTAAATCTTAGGTACACCATGAACATGGATGGATGACTCTTAGCAAAATGGGAAAATCCCTGTGCAGTTTCATTGAAGTATTTTTTTTTCCCTCAGTTACAGCAAAAACTGAATTTTTCTTAGAACAATAGGTCAAAAATGCACCTTTGGGGTTGGGGCTGTGGCTCAGTGGTAGAGCACTCACCTAGCACGTGTGAGGCACTGGGTTCGATCCTCAACACCACATAAATAAATACAATAAAGGTATTGTGTGCGTCTAAAACTAAAACAATATATATATATATATATATATATATATATATATATATATATATATATATATATATATATATAAAATGCACCTTTGGCTTGACAATCACATTTGTCATTACACATTTATAATGAAATGTAAAAAATAGTCCTCCATTGGCATTTCCCAGTAGTGTCATAAATATCTAGCACATTACTCAGAATAAAGCTACTGGGAATAAGACACACGGAGAGAGTTAGTTCATCACGAAGTGTCTTGACGTTCCTCCTTTCAGAACTTGTCACTCCAGAACAAAGTCAGACATCAACACTGTTCTCTTGGCCCCACTGGGTGTCAAGAGCTGCTAGGGGGTGGTCCACTCCCTGCAGGCAATTAGAGAAGGCATTGTCTGTAGAGAATTTAAGAACAATAATAAAACTGGCTAAAAGTTGTTCTGCCTTATGTTGAGCTGGTGATTTTGAACAATTTCAGCATTTGCATCCTCCTCCCTGCAGAGGGTGGTTGGCTCCCTCTGTCCCTCCCCCATTAAGTCTTTGTCTGGTACCCCAAATGGGGCGGATGTAGTAAGGCACTGGCTTCAATATATAAGAGATTATAAAACATATGAGAATGATTCTACATGTAGGCTAAGGAGACTTGCATGGATTCTATATTACATTGCCACCAGGTTACTGTGGAAAGATAAGTTCATTCTTAGCACTCACTGCATCAGGCAATGGTTGAAGATGATGATGGAAAGCCAGATCAGTTCCTGCCTGCTGCAGCATTGGAGATTTGGGTGGGAGACCGAAATCACATGGATGGTTGCAGGGTTGCAGCTGTGTTGTCAAGAGAAAACAAAGTGGAGATACTGGCATTGGCTAGAGAGGTTCAAGAACGCTTTTTTTCAGAAGGCAGCATAGTAGTTTTTCCAAGGCTATTCATCACACCAGAAACTAAGAAACAAACAAATAATGAGAAATTTGGCTTACAACAGCTGGTCATGTAATATCTTGAATCTTTGGGGTAAGATCCATCTCAGGGGCCACATCCTGTGTCCTCCCAGTGGTTCACTTGAGTAGGCCTGAGACTAGGTTAGAGACCATTCTGCCCACTATGCCAGGGCCTCCTCTTGGTACCTGTAGACACTATTCTTTGATCAGGGGTTCCCAGCCCTGCTTGTACATTACAATCACCTGGAAAAAAAAAATCACCCATGTTAGAGCCTCACCCTTGACCAATTTAAACCAGAATCTTGAAATGGGGGTGGGGGACAGCCAACAATATGTTAAAACAACAGCAACAACAGCAAAACCCCAAGACTATTCCAATACGCAGTTAGGGTAGAGAATTACTACCTTGGATGAATTCACTCATTCCACTTAGTCCTATAGTGAAGATTTAAAATTTCACATTACAAAACTTCAGAATGCAAATGAGATCACCTCGGTGAGAGGCAAGTGTTAGTGCTTACTGAGTATTTCACGTGCCTTCCATTTCTGTGCTGTATGCCAGAGACACAGAAGATGGCTGGAGAATAGAATTTCTTGGGCTCTGGAGTCAGCCTGAGTGTCAGAGGGCCCAGGGCCATGGGGATTTGTGCAGACGCAAACATAAAGGCTCAATAAAGAAGCAGGTCTCTGTCTTTCTTTCCCACTTTCACATCTCTCTAACCCCCCCTCTCCTTTTACTTCCATTGCTGTTAAATTTAACCTCATAAATGGTGAGACCTTATATGAAATCTGTAGTTCTTTTGAAGAATCACATTCAAATCTTAGATAATGGGTTTTTTTTTGCCTGTTAAACACAAAGTATTGTGAGCACCTTACATGTAAGTGGAATGAATGTATTTTTGCAACTAATGTTGAAAATATCCCTAGGCATCTGGTGTGTATGAATGTGTATACATAGTACATGCATAATAAACATATTCCACCTTATGAATATTTATACACAAGATACATATATATTGAATATAGACATACATATGTAAATAGTACCCCTTGTAAACTATATGCAAATTGTGTTTCCAAGCATATGTATCATAGTGCATCAGGAATATAATAAACCTACCACCAAGTTTAGCATATTTTTAGGTGGCGTTTCTATAGAGTTGTTTATGGTAGGGTCTAGTTACTATCTATCTATCTATCTATCTATCTATCTATCTATCTATCTATATTTTTTTCCCCAATCATGTCAATGTTTGTCAAATATGAACTAAAAGTAAGTCACTGGATATGGCAGAGTTAGATGAAATAGATGTGGTCCTTTCCTTTAAAGGACCCACACCTACACCTCACACAGAGGCTTTAAATTTTGTCATGAAGAATCTAATATTGCTGCTACCCATTGGCATCTTATGGCTTTCCTGCAACTGCCTTTTGTTATGTACTCCACTGCTACCTCGACCAGTTGGGGTTTAAAGTGGTTCTCCTTAGAGCTATAATAACTGACACCCCGATGTAGCCGCAGAGTGGTACCAGTGTGCTGAGAAGGAACATCATTGGTTTCAGTTGCCTTGACAACCACTGGACACAATAACACCTATTTTTTTTCTCTGTCACAGATAGTTAATCCTAAAACTACATTTTTTTAAAAAATATTTATTTATTTATTTATTTTAGTTGTAGTTGGACACAATACCTTCATTTTATTTATTTTTTTATGTGGTGCTGAAGATCAAACCCAGGGCCTCACACGTGCTAGGCGAATGCTCTACCGCTGAGCCCCAGCCCCAGCCCCTGTAACTACATTTTTATTGTACTCTGATTTGGTGGTGGTGGTGGGGTGGAAAGGTACAATAAAAAGACATCAAGTACTAGAGATGTTAATAAATCTCAGCAATGAAACCAAAACAACTTCCCTGCAAACTTCTTACTGACCATGATGAGATTTTACTTCCAAAATCCATCCAGTTCCCTTTTGCAATAAGTAGTAGAAACCTTTAATAAAAAAAAACAAGCATTACATTCTCAAATGTACAATATATGGATCCCTTTCTAAAATAACAATTCCTCAGAATAGCTGGAGAGCTCTTGGTGACACACTCAGGGCAGGTTTCATTCCATTAAAGGAAACAGTACATAAGCATTGTCCTCACTCAGCCACTGATGTGTGCTCATTGTTTTCTCCCCCGCAATCCATACATCACAACAGGTAGTTCTCAGCTGTTCCTCTGGTGCCAGACATACATTTTATCTAAAGAGACAGCAGACAGAACTACCTGCTGCTTCCTGTGCGGCTCTCCCTGTGTTTCTCTCCTTTTTCCTACTTCACTGGGGCTTTTAAAAATCAGCTGGCAGGGAGCCAGGAGCTCATCATTTTAATGCAGTGCAAAATGGAATATGCATAATTATATGCAAGCCATATGTGAGGGAGACAGCTCAGCTGTGAATTTCAGGAGGCCAGGAAAGAGAGAGCAGTTAGGGCTAAGATGAGATGAGAGCAGAGCAGAGAGCAAGTGTCACCCAAATGAATGGTTTAATGAGTGTGCTGCAGGCACGCCCCTTTCACCTACCTCTCCCTTCTCGCCAACTCCAAACCAGAAACCGATGGAGATTAGAAAGAGACGACTGTATGCAAGTGGTATTGCTAATGGGTTTGGTTAATGTCTCCATTTAAACTTCAGCTTTCTTAATTAACAGTGTAGATCAAAATAACCAGTAACTTATAATGCAGCTTCTTAATTAAATCTTTTCTTTCCTTTTCTTTCTTTTTTTTTTTTTACTGCATTTGATTGAAGAATCATTGTTCTTACTAGATCATTGCTCCATTCAGATTTTTAATTTAAGAATTGAGGGGAATCAGTTTATCTCTTAATAGTATTACAATGCAAAATATAACTATGCAAATTGCTTTTCTTATGGCCTTGCTATTAGAATTTTTTTAAAGTGCATTATCTAGAGATTGCTTAAGCATGCCAAAAAGTTTAAACACGTACGTATGTCATGTAATCCTAAATGTGCCATGAACAGTGCACAATGGAAGACTAAAGTGGTGGTGATTTCAAAAAAGTTACTTGATTTGGGTTTTGCTTCACGTTGTTTTTAACTATCACACCACAATGAATTTGAATGTTCGAACTAAACAGCGTAAAGAAAAATGAATCCCAAATTTTGATACCTAAAAGGCATACTGCGTATTTAAACAAACTTCTTAATAATGTTGTTATTTTTGGATTCCCGTTTGTTTAATGATCTGAGCTGTTATGCTTTTAGCTTTTTTTCTTCCATTATTTGTAAGTCCCTAAATAGGCCATTATATTTCCCTTCAGGCTAGAGATGAAGATGGACATGCTGAAAATTTTCCCCAGCAGCACTATGCTAAGGAAACTCCAAGGCTTGCCTTCAAGAATAACTGCGAACTACTTGTAAGAATAACATACTTACGACAAGTCTAGAATGTTACTTTAGCACAGTGAAAACAGTTTTTGAAAGGGTTTGTTCATTATTACATAATTTATGAAATATTATAGTTTTTTCTGTATAGAGTTCTAAATGCTAATTCTGATATCACTGAATATTAATTATAAGATCTCAAGTTGTTTGCACATCTTTTATAACTGATTATAGAGCTTGAATGGCCCTGTCTTTATGAGCTTGTTTTGTATAGTAGTTTATAAGCAGCCACTTGGAGAATGGCTAGTAAAGTTAAAAATATGAAGACAGTTGATATATGGAGCTTGGAAAAAAACCAACCCCACCCCACCCCTCCTCCTACACTAATTGCACACTATTGTAGGGGACAACCATTGTACTATTTCGTTCTGCTACGAAAGATAGCAAAGTTGACGCGCAGTACTCCCTTTAGAATTCAAGAATTCCTCCATTCTCTTGCCAAACTCAATCGTCTCTCCTCTGCAGAAGGAGTCAAAGCAGTGACAGCAAGGGGGGGTGTTTACAAGTCGTGAGCGGGAGGACATCAGCTGTGACAGAAACTGGGTTCCAACGCAGGGTTAATTTGCTGTTCATTTTAGCATTTACAGTGAGACAAGATGAAAAGCAAGCAGGAATGCCTATTATATTTCTATTAAATGAATCTGTTGGGACCTAATGTTCTTGATTAGCTTTTGAAAATGAGTGCTCTGCAATGCATTTTCTGTTTACCTAAAGTAAACAGAGAATGAATTGTCATTTATTTAGAGATTCAAACACTGCTTTTGAAAATGAAGCTTTATGAAGGATCTAGCTATGCTATCCCAAAACGTTCTTTTCTTTTCAATTGCATTAAAGCAAAACATTTGCTCCAACTAAATGAAAAAGGGAAGAGAATGAGGATGCTCAGTTGTTACAGTTTGAGGTAGTTTAATTTCTGTTTAGTTTTTCGGCCAAATATAGTACAGCTCTGCCAGGTCTCTGCATTAGGAAATCCCACATGTAACAGTCTTTGGATTTAGCTCTGATACCAACTGTTCATTAAAAACAAAGTGTCCAAAGAACAGGAGAAGAGAGAAAAATACCGGTCTTACCATTCTAGCCGCAGGAGCTAGATGTTGACAGAACCACCTCTTCCCGGGCCACAGTCTGCAGGGTTACAATAGCTCCACTCATTCTGTGTGCCATCCTTTGACCAACCAATCCACAAGGAGAGGTACAGCTTTTACATGAAAATCACCTGACATTTTATTTGAAGGTTCTTAAACTTCCAGACCTGGAGCATTACCTGTTCTGGGGAAAGGCTTTCCACTTCAATCTGAATGTTTCTCTCCATAACGATGGTTAGACCAGAGGGGCCATTTATGCTGTGTTTTGGTATCGGGATGCTTTGGGGGCAGTAGCTTACTTCTTTTTAGAGAAATTGTTAAAAGTAATGTGCCGTATTTAATTTTTTTTTTCTATTTACTGGAAACTGAATGTGTTGAGTCCTGGTTGCGGTCAATTTATACAGGAGGAAGTAAGAAGTAACTGTGAACATCTTTTCCAGTTGTCTTTAGAGAACATGGGTGTCTTATCATTGTGGTGCTTACGTACCATATCGTGTTGGCAGTAGTTTTGAGAAATTGGTAGGATCTTCATCCTTCTAGCCACTGTTAGAAATGCTTTATTTTGTTCAGTATACTTTCCTGTGAAAAAAAGAAAAAGAAGAAAAAAGAGAAAGCACAAGTAAGCTTATTTCTCCAAGGAGAAATTTCATTTTTTTTTTCAGCTGCAAGAAAAGTGATGGTCCTTGGCTGTTATGAAGTCCTGAGAAGTTATGCTTCTATATGAAAAAGACTTGTTCATTCTTGAGAGAGAAATAGGAAGTCCTTGGAGTTTTCTTAGTGCAGCATAGAGCAGATTTTTAAAGAATATGTCAGAGAAGACAGCAAGCTCTACTCCAAAGTGCTTTTTTAGCTTAAGGGTTTTGCCTGCTTCTTGCATGGTTCACTGAAGCCAGAGCAGCAGCCAGTTAGCAAAGTGTGGGAGAAAGCATTGAGGGCACAGGTTTTTGCTAGGCTCCCAGAGGATCAGGAGCACATGGCTGGCAGGCTAGTCCTCTGGGCCATGGGCACTGATAGACAGCACCCTGGACAGGTAGACGGGACAGTACCTGGACTTTATTATTGACTGTTCAATGTCTCTGCCCTTCCCCTCCAGCCTCTGCTTCTTGGAAGAGGGAGAAATATTAAGTCTAAACAAAAGCAAAGTAAAAATCGATGCCTGGAATATACAACTCTGTATCATTAGAAGGTACTGACAAAGAAAGCACTGGCTGATAAGAAAATCTGCTGTGCAACTGTAGATTTCCTGTAGGGCATTGATTTTTCCATTTAAAACCCAAACTGTGATATGTGCCTTCACACTTAATGTACAACACAGATGATTAGATATTTAGCTTGATGGCTAAGATTCTTTAGTTGGTGATTATACAGTCGTTTCCTTATGCTTTTTATTAATCATGGAAGTTCAAGGCTATCGAGATGAGTGATATTGGATAAAATAATTGCTATGAGATGTACCACATTTTGGTGTGACCACCTACCTCTTCATAGATAGGTGTGGGTATTCTGCTGGCATTTCCAAATTTATGATCAAAGAAGATAACTTTCAGTAGAAGAACATGTAGGAAATTTGCATCGTGTTAACACTATAGCAACATGGCTTACAAGGTCACAGAAGAGGGAACATTTGGGACCAGCCATGGGTGGCTAGCCCTTACCTCTAATTCCAACTCCATTGTCGGGGGTCACTTTTATTATTTTTGCTTCATTATTTTGGGACTGGAAAGCTTCTCCTTTCCCCTAATAAATCGCTCATGTCACTGGTGGGCTTGGGTTACCAGCCAGAGCAGGAGGAGTTCCTGAAGCGTATGGTGAGTTCACACCTTCTCATCAGCCAGTTCTTTCTCGGTTCTTGAAAACTGGCTGGGAGTAACACCTAGCAGAAACAGGGCATATGCCTGGTCCTTGGGGGAGAAAAACTTAGATCTAGAAGAAAAGGGATGCTGAAAGGTTTTGAAGAGGGAAATAAAGACAACAGGGACTATTCCCAAATTTTCTTATGACTAGGCCTCAGAGAACATCATTGTATTCGGGACGGGGGACAAAAATATAACCACAGAATAGCAGCAACTGAAGTAATATTATTTAGTTGGAAAGAACCCAGGTTTAGAAAGTCCTGAAAGGGGGAATCAGAGAAAGGAAACTCAGGGGTAAAAATTAGCTTGTCTTCCTCAGTTTTAGATTCCTGAGTCATCGCCTAGACAAAGTCTGAATCCCTATGGCTTTTCCTCAGGCTGTTAGGGATGAGGGTTTTGCTGAGGGAGGGGGAGGGAGCCCACAGCTGGCAGGCTAAACAAAAATAGAACGGGAAAGAATTCTTTCTGGTCACTTACAATGCCAGTGGAGGGAGAAGATGAAAACTATTTTAGTTTTGTGGCCTTGTGAACAGAGATGATGGGAAGGAGAGAGCTTAGGTTGTTCTTCTGGGACTGATTTTCCTATTTCATTTCCCTGTGCAGGCAGGCAGGCAGGTGATTTTAAGAGTTTCCTGTAGTCCTTTTGCAGTAGAAAAACATAGTGTTCAGTTAACAGGGCTTTCCTGAGCATCTTCTATGCACAAGACATTGGATAGGCCAAATAGAAAAAGACAGTCCCTTCCCAGAAGGTGCTTAGGAAGAATAATGCATATATAGAATTATAGGTATCAAACATATGGGCTCTCAAGTCAAAAAGTTAAAAGTTTACCCTAATTAGACTCTGTAGCTAAGGGTCATAGGCACAAAGGCTTAAAATTGACCATGATATTTCTGACATTGTATTGGATACCTGTTTTACCTCTTAGTCCTCTCTGAGCTTCAGATTTTCATCCGTAAAATGTAATCATAAAAGGCAATAAATTTAGAGGCTATTGTAAAGATTGAAAGCGATGGCATGTTTAAAGTGCCTGGTGTATAGTAAGAACTCACGACATCATAGCTGCTATTAATGATTCTTTTTATAGTCATGATTGTCATCATCACATAGTGAGCTGTGACCCAAAAGAGTCCTAGCAAAGTTCTGGAGTACAAAGGAGGATGAGAGTATTTCCTGGTGCAATCATGGAAGACTGAAGGAAAGATACCCTTGAGCTAGGCCTTATAGGGGTCAGGCTTTGAAAGGTGGAATGGACTGTCAGAGGAGTGTTCCAAGCAGAGGTACGTAGCAAAGGTGAAGGCAGGGAGATGAGCAGTGCAGGCCGGGGACCCAGCACCCTGCTTAGAATCTCAGTTGGCTGGGTGTAGAGTTCCTGAAGGCAAAAAGGGTGGGCAGGCAGGCAGGGCCCTATGCAGGGGTCTCAATAAGCAACACGATCATATCGGGTCTGGATTTTAGCCATTCTGTTTCATGGAAATGACTTCTGTGGATTATTATGGGAGCAGCTTGGGAGGCTGAGGTAGGAGGATTGTGAGTTCAAAGCCAGCCTTAGCAACTTATCGAGGCGCTAAACAACTCAGTGAGACCCTATCTCTAAAAAAAATACAAAATAGGGTTGGGGATGTGACTCAGTGGTTGAGTTCCCCTGAGTTCAATCACTGGTACCCCCCCAAAAAATTATTATGGGAAGTTTCTAATGTATATAAAATTAGAGTAGTGAGAGTCATATAATGTACCCTCATGTTCCTTTCATTTAGCTTTAACAATGATCAATTCAAGACTAATCTTGTCCTATCTATCCACCCCCCCTTTTTTTTTTTGCAGAACTATTATGAAGCATATATGCTTCTTTTTTGGTGTTTTGTCTTTTTTTTTTTGGTAAAGACTTTAGCACCCGTCTTCCTTGGCTACAAGACTCCATTAATACTGATTGAATTGAGAATTGGAGCTTTGGAATTATGCACACATAAAACAAATGACTCCCTGCTCAGCACAACTTTGTAAGGCTTGGGCAATCAGACCAAGTTTAAAAACTCCTAGAGGTGAAAGATACACGACAGTGCCAGTTGTCACTTGAATATTATTTGCTTTCAGGCCTCTGATTCTAAATGTATTTATTTAAAAATAAGATTATGTCTCTGCAGCCCAACCCAGCCTTTCAGTACATGTAAGCCTTATCACAGCAATGAGGGAAATTCTGGATTTCTGTCATAGACTAGCCATTGCTACCACTTTCCTGCTAGATCATAGAAATACAATAAGAGCCATCAAAAGGTAATAGAATCTGCCATATTTCATTTGAATCTTAGTAGGCTTTTCAAAATAGGTGCAATTGACCAAAGACCCTCTCCTTAATACTATTGTTCTAACCAAAGCCAGATTTCTGCCCTAGCTCAACTACCGTTTACAGACTGTTTCTCTGATGTTATAACCAAGCAGCAGGGACACTGAAAGTTAAAATTCGTGGCAACACACTGGAACTCACATCACATCAAATAAAACATCACATGATGTATGCATGAGTAGTGTACTGTGTACCAGTTTCCTGAAACAGTAATTGTAACAACCCCAAAGGTGGAGAATGACCCAGAAAACCCAGGGACTGGTTGCTGTCTAGAGAGAGTTGACCTATCTCACCTCCCCCGAACCCAACATCCTGGTTTCTTTAGTCTGGGGCTATTCCTAGGTTCCCATTTCTTTCTGAACTATTTTTTAGAAAAATAAAACTTTCTGGAAATTAAAGAAGCAATGTTGAACGAAGCAAAGGGCAGCTCCATTGGGTGTGGTACAGTTGTGCTCTCTAGCAAGACCTTCTAGAAGTCTCAACAAGTGGAGGGGGTGGATGGCCCTCACTGCCTCTGCTGCCACCTGTGCTGTTGCTTCACCTTGTTTTCCAGCTGTGTCTGCTGCTTCTCTCTCTCTCTCTCTCTCTCTCTCTCTCTCTCCAACCTCTTGGCTCCCATTTCTGCCATATCTTGTGGCGAGGTTCTTTCTCTTTTCCTGTACAATGAGCCTCTGGGCCATAGAGGACCATCTCCTTTCTCCTGCCACCTATGTGAATTGTATTTTAACTCTCAGCTGGGGGAGGAGCCAGCTGGGCTAGCAGTTTCTGCTTTGATATAGGGGCTGTTTAGAGGGGAGGAACCTTCTGTTTCCCAGTAGGTTCCCTTTGCCAGGGCATGGGGGAATTTTTCAATTATCCAAAAAAGGTCCAAGGCATAATGGTTTGTTTTTCATTCTGGCTTCTCACACAGTATGTCACAGTAGTTCTCAGAAGTGTGGGAAACACTGGGGCTAATGAATAAGAGCAGGAGTCTTAATCCCTGTTTTTCAGATACACCAGCTGTGCAATCCAGGCTGGTTTCTAACCTTCCCCGAGCCTCCATGTCTTCATTAATCAATAAGCATGAATACAGAACCTACCCACCTCGAAGGGTTGTTTTGAGGAGTAATCCAGATCACAGATGTAAAGCACTAAGCATTCCTGGAACATGTAAAAGCTCCATAAACAGTAGTCTTATTACTATTAAAACAGAGTGAGAAGGATGCATTAAAGAAAACAAGACCTTGAGGCAAATGCTGGCAACACCTGTCTTTATTCTCTAACTCAAGTCTTTTCCCAATTGGTTTAGATGTAATCTTTCCAAAGTCCAAGTGCAGTATTTTAATTTAGGTAAAAGAACTTCAGAGAGCCCTTGACAATTTATCTACTTGCCTGTTGTGTCCAAGGAACTAAAGATTCCTGTTGGCTGCATAGAAAATGTTAACTGGTTTGTGAAATATTGCAAAGTCTGAATATATTTGGAAGAAGAATCTAAAAAAAAAAAAAAATGGTATGGTGTTGTGGTGAAGAATTTGGATTGTTGTGCCAGACAGTTTTGTTCAGATTTAGGAATCTCTACGGCTTACCTACTGGCTTTGGCCTTGAGCAAGTTACTAAATCTCTGTCGGTGTCCGCAGCTATAAAATGAAGACAACAGTACCAATCTGCTAAGGTTGGTGTGAGAACTAAATGAATGAATTCCCACAAGGTGCTTGGAAAAGTATTTGGCAAACAATTGGCAATTAATAAATAAGTGTTGCTATGATTTCGATTCTTCCAAGATTGCTTGCTTTCAAACACTTCATAGGCTACCAATTGGTCAAATTTCCTAGATTGTCTGAAAGTTTTTTTTGTTTTGTTTTATTAATTTTTTTCTTTGTAGTTGTAGATGGACAGAATGCCTTTATTGTATTTATTTTTATGTGGTGCTGAGGATCAAACATAGTGCCTCACACCTGCGAGGCAAGAGCTCTGCCACTGAGCTCCAGCCCCAGCCCTGTCTGAGAGTTTTACGTATGCACGTGCTTGCAAAAGCCACAAAATTTTCATGTGGATAATGAGGGGGACAAAAGTGCATTATGCAAGTAATTTACATATATACATATACGTGTATGTATATGTATATATAAAACTAAATCTATGTGTAGCTAAATTTTTTATATATATAAAAACTCTCAAGGAGTGTGCATTACATGATCCAAGACCTTTTCATCCTGCCCAATCATTTTAATAGTAAAATTGTTAATTTCATAAATATTTAACTAAGAAAGTAAATGCGAAGCAAAGAAAAAGTATAATTTATACAGGGAAATATCTGCAGTAGTAAATGAAGGTGCCTCTGATAGCATGTTGGGAAGGAGGCAAGGAACTGCCCTTGGTGGTTTACCTAACAATGTTATTTATTTATTTATTTACAATAGTGGAGATTGTACCCAGGGTTGCTTTACCACTGAGCTACATCCCATCTTTTTTTTTTCTATGACTATATAATATTTTTTATTTGACATTTTTAATATATTTTTAAATATGTACATAAAATTTCAACCAAGCCTGAGCTACATCCCATCTTTTTATTTTTTATTTTGAAACAGGATTTTGCTAAATTCCTAAGAGAGTCTCAATAAGTTGGTGAGGCTGGCCTTGAACTTTTGATCATCCTTCCTCAGCCTCCTGAGTTGCTGGAATTATAGGTGTGCCCCACTATGCTGGACTATGCTTGGTTTTTATAGAGCCCGCCTTTTAGACCCTTGCTCTCTCTCCATATCTTTGCTAAGTAGATATTGTTGTTTTCACTTTATAGATGGGAAAAATAAAATGCCCAGACATTCCTTGCCCTGGGCGGTGGGGAGGGGTTCATTGAATAGGTTCAGAGCTGAGGTTTGACCCACATCTCTATGACCACATAACCAGTTCTATGCTCAGGCCAGTCCATACTGCTGCCTTCTCAGGATAGGGACCAGGTCTTATAAATTTTTCCATTCTAGGGCCAGAGAGGCTGTGAGATGAAGGAATTAAGAAGTCAATTCAGTGTAACAATTCTTTGGTAGTCTTCTGAGGCCAGGAAGAACATCTCTGGGGAATGTTAGGAAGGGCAAGTTTATTCAAAAAGTCATGTCAGTGTTTGGGAATTCTCAATGCATAATGAATTGTCGGGAACAGAATGGAAGTACATATATTTTTTAATTATGTAGACTCCTGTCATTAACAGAACAACTGTGGACTTTAGAAAAAATATTTTAATGTGATATAAGCATTTGAGTGCATTTTAAAATTCAGATGGCCATAGATAGGTACTAAGTTTCTTTTTGAAGATTTTGATACTTTTTTTTCATGGTAAGGTCAGTTTTACACGTCTTGAACTATGTTGAGTTGGTAGGTTATATTCCTCATGGTCAGTGGATCTATTTCCTTGGAGACTTCTGGCCATAAAGTAGCATATGGGAATCAGGTGTCAGTCACACTCTCCCTCATCATTTTAATAGCTAGAACTAAATAATTATCTAAAATACCAAAGAGAATTCACTTCTGATGGTTTTCAGGAGAAACTATAGGTCATATATCTAACAAAACCAGGAAATTAGATAGGATATCAATTATCAATAAAACAACCAGCAAAAATTAATCATATTCAGTTGTGTGTTTGGTTTATGGTTAGAAGAACAACCTAATGAAATTCTCTCGGTGGAAAAAGTAAAAAAAATCTTTGGAGTTTACAAGAATGTCTTGAGGTAGTGAGGGAGGCAGGAAATGGGAGATGGTGATGTGGGGGTGATGGAGGGGACTCGTTAGGGAGAGTTTGAAGATAGAAGCCCATGATTAAGCTGCAAATGAGCAGGTCCAGGAAAACAGAATCTTTAAAATAATGCTTTTTTCTCATTGCACTTTGGGTTCAAATGCCTTTCCCATTTATATTTCTTGTGCACTTCATTCTCTTTTGGTCCAAAGCATCAGGTTTTCCTGAGCCTCTTCCCTCCACCTCCAATTCCCTATTACATATGACCAGAAACTGAGACCTCTTTCCAGAGGACTCCGCCCATTCTCCTTTATTCCAGACAGCCCCTTGACTGAGAGCTCAGGGAGGCAGAGGCTTTGTCCATCTTGTTCACTATAGGACCCCTGAGAACTGTGCTTGGCTAACACCATTTTTCATGGATTCTAGGATATGCCTCTGCCCCTAACATCTTAACAGCTCAGAAATGGGAGTCACATATTATAATTGATGACCTGTCTTTGGTTAGTTGTCAGTGCTTTCTCCCTAGTGGTATTAAAATAATGGCATCTTTGCAATCAGTGGTGATGTAGATTCAGTGAACTATGGAGATAGATACTCAATAATTATTTGTCCAATGAGTCCATGCAATAACCTGTCTCCTTGGTTCTTGTCCAGGTATAAACTGGTTCTGGATTTTAAAATTTGGTTCTGTATTGTGTCTGCCACTGATAAGGTGGAGTTGGTGGGGGTTGGCCTCTGATTATCCTGGCTGAGCATTTTACTGCTGGATGCTTTACCATCAGTGGAACTAATAGGATAGCTTTGTTCATTCTTGCAAGTGAAATGTTGAGCCAGTTAAGGTATATGCCAGCTAAACCAGTTTTAAAATAGTAAACAATATTTTTTGCCTTAATTATGTAGAAAATTACTTAATATTCTTTTGGGGGTTGCATATCATCAGCGTTTCTCTTGAAAATTCATGAAAACACATTGGAAGAGGTGCAATGATCTCTTGTCTGTCTTAATGGAAAAAGCCATAGATAGCATTAGGGTGCCATGCAGTTTTCCCTCATCACTACCACCGCCACCACCACCAGTATACTTTGGACAAGTTCCCAAGACACAGAAGAGACAAAGTATACATGAGTGATTTCCTACATTTCAGAATTTAATAATCTACATTTAGGACGTCAGATTGTAGCATAGGTAAACTTGGACCTCAGATTTCATTGTGTGAAATCCTCTGATATTTTTTGGTGTTCCAATCTGAATAGGGTTTGGTGTCCTTTCAATGGAAAATTCAGTTCTTATTCTGATTCTGACACTGTAGCAGGACATGCTATATTCTTCTCTGTGTGAACAGGGAGAGAAAAAAAAATCACTTAAACTTTTTTAAGTGGCTAAGCCTGAGATAGGAAGGGAGGCAATATTAAATATTGAGCATGTGCTAGGAGGACTTCACATGGAAAGTGTCCAGATTATTAAGATGTATGAAATATTTACTGGCCTCCATCATATGGCCATTTCAATCACTGATGCCTTTGATTTCCAAATTGTGTGATAAATGTGTAAGACATTCCCAGAGAACTGAACACCATTTTTGGCTTAGAGGAATATTTATATATTTACCAGATAGCTTGAATTTTGAAAATGTGCAACATCATTGCGTATATATATGTATACATAGATATGTGTTATATATGTATATGTACATATATACATACACACATATACATACACATACAATATATGAAGGCAAATTTGCATATCCTATGTAGAAACGTGGATATGTATATAAGGGAAAATGAAAATAAACTAAAGTGTAACTAAAGTGTTTATGAGTCTATGGCATTTAACTCATCTCAAACATTTATGGAGTATTTTTTCTATACTAATTTGATGTTTATACATGAATATATAAAAATAAATAACATGGAAAATCAAATTTGTATTTTCATTTTTCCTTAGCCTTCATGCATTTTGATTTTCAAACAGTGTTCTGACTGTCATCAAATCAGCCAAGTTGAAAATTGAGCTGCATCAATGGAGACAGCCGGTCTCCAAAAAAATACCTTCTCGTGGGATATATTCTCCCTGGTTTATTTGTTCTGAGTAGTTTCTTATAGCTCTAATTTATTCTTTTGTATACCCTGCATGGAAATTATGTTCTATAATGTAATGCAATGTCTATAAAGATTTAAACCTTAAAAAAAAAAAGTCTGGGTATTTAGTGTCAAGCACACATCTCAAAAAATAGAATTAACATAAGAGTAGGTGGTGAGAGGGGGTGTGTGTGTGACCTAGATTTTGAAGTCGACATGCATTTGTTGGGTGTCTACTCTCACCCCATGCTGTGCTTGAAATTTCAGTTACAGTGCAAACTAAGTATAAATGTGAATTCTTCTCATAAGGAGTTTACAAACAATTCTACTTATATGAACAATATAGCCCAGTGTATGGTAAAGTGCCAGATAGGACAATTTGGTGATTAGAGAGTAGAAGTACATATTAAAATATGGATGTGCTCCAAGAGTACGGTAAGGGGAGGAAATGATGGGCCAGATTTATCAGGAAGAACTCCTCAGAGGAGATGAAACCTGGACTGGTCCTTGGAGGGTGGGTGGCAAAGTCACCCAAGGGCATTCTAGGGAAATAGAAGATGTGGACTGATGGTGAAAGAGGTGAGCATCATGCACATGGGGGGCCAGGTGGAAAACTGCCTGGGCTGGCATCATTCTGTGAGTGGTAAGAATAGAATTAACTCGGTAGATAGTGTTCAGATGGTTAAAAACTGAGAGCCAAGCAGTTAATTTTACATTTGGTGTTTTAGGCTGGAGGGAATCTGTATTAGGTACCTGAGCCAGGAAGTCCTATTATGCAAGAAACGCTTTCCCAGATTGGAGGAGGGACTGGGGAAACTTCTAGAAGGTGTTTAAAATAGGCACACTGTGATGAGGACAAAGACCTCTTGCAGATGGAAAGGCAAGAAAGAGACTCTGCAAAATGACTGTCCAAAAATATTGGTCATCAAGTTCGTATGACTGTCTTAATATAAATAACCAGCAGAGATTTCATCTCAAGCCAATTTTCTTGTAAATTTAGATTTTGGATAACAGTCTTAATTAAGTCACTAGTTGTGTGCAGTAGGAAAAACAAGATCAAAGTAGAAGCAAAAAAACTGAAGTTTAAAAATATTTGTGATCTAGAATGATTCAGGGATCACTGTGATTTAAACTGTAAACCTACAAATCAGAAAAAGAGGTTCCTAAATTAAACTATTTAAAGAAGAATTGAATCTCTATCAATAGGAAAATTCCACTTTTCTTTTGGAAGTGAACACAAGCACCTACTTTTTTTTGGCCATCTTTGTGTATATGCTGATAAGTTGCAGAATATATTAATTGGGTACCTCATTATTGATCTGATGAGAATCAGTTTTCCTTTGTTCAGTCTGGAATATATTTGGGACTTAGTTATTGTCATAAAAAAAAAAAGAAAGAAACAAAAGTTTGAAATAATGTGAGCAACATGTCATTCGGTTAACTTGTTCAAATGCAAGAGCATTTCCCTTGATTTGGCTCCTCTTTAAAATAGTTGAGCTGCCCAGACACAGGTTATCAAAGTCTCATGTTCAAGATTAAAATGAACTGCAGGGCAATAAGGTACCTTTAATGGCAGGAAAACATGTAAACAGAAAATGAGACCTAATGTCTTTCCTTTGTCCTGGCTTTTTTCTTTGTGAGCCTAATACACCTATTTTGTCTAATTTAGTTTTAGCTTTAGTTATGCTTTCTAAAATTACAGTGTTTGTGAGGATTGGGATTTTTTTTTCCCCAACAGGAATTACAATACATGTAAAATGCCCTTCTTTCCTCCTGTGGGGATTGGTAAGAGTCACATACCTTCCTACTCTTGCAGTCTAGTCAGGGCTGCTGTATAGAAGGCCCCATTGATGTGAATGGCACCTCCAGAACCCAACAGCCTTATAGCCTTGAATCTAGTAGACTGGCTCTCCATCAAAGTGTGAGCCACACAAATGATGAAAATACAGTGACTACCTTTTAGATTGTGAAACTAATCCTACAAAATTATGTTTAGATTTTGAAATACAGATTTTTTTTAAAAAAAAATATATGTGGTTGAATCTACTGTTCAAACAAAAATGACCAAAATTCCTGAGTATGCATTTTTACATTTTCTATTGTAAGAAAGCCTTGTGGGAACGAATCAGGATACTGATGGTCGGAGCTGAAGCCTGAGATCTGCAGTCTCTTCTCCTTCATTCTCAGCTACCATCATCGCCATCCCTTTAGCTTTTCTTGGCCAAGACATTAACATTTTTTTTATTTGTTCTTTTTAGTTATACATGACAGTACAGTCTATTTTGACATATTTATACAAACATGGAGTATATATTATTCTAATTAGGATCCCAGTCTTGTGGATGTACGTGATGGTGAGATTCCCTGTGGTGTATTCAGATATGTACATAGAAAAGTTGTGTCAGATTCATTCTACTTTCCTATTCCTATACCCCTTCCCTTCTCTTTCTTCTCCTTTGTTTAATTCACTGAACGTCTATTCTTCCCCTCCTCCCCTTGTTGTGTGTTAGCATCCACGTATGAGAGAGAACATTCAACCTTTGGTTTTTAGGCTTTGGCTTATTTCACTTAGCATGGTAGTGATCCTTCCATGTACTGGCAAATGTTATAAAGACATTAACATTTCTAATCTTCACGGCTCTCATAAATTAAATAGACTTTATGTAAGTGCCACACATTATTATGTTGTCCTCAGAATTCACATCAGGGAGACCTTCCATCCTTTTTAGTCAGCAAGCTTTTATTGAGAGCCTACTATGCAGGGTGCAAGATATCTTGGATAGGAACAAAATGGACTAAATTTTTATAGGATTCTACCCCTAGTTTTTCCAAGATTATCATATATTTAACTTACATGACTAAATTATATGCATAGTTATGTGATTTAACTATTTTGTATATAAAATCATCTTAATAAGGGCTTTGAAGATGCTCAAGAAATATTTAATGTATCAATTATTCAAGTCATACCGGTGTGCTCCCTGTTGGCAATTCTCCACAGTCTGGTACTCCAAGGTCTCTCCTGTGTGGAGGGAGTTGTCAGGAATGTCTGGAATGTACACCATGGCTGAGTTGTTCCTCTCTGACACATTTCTCAACTAGCCAGGTTCTTGGGCAAAATGAACAGTGCGAGAAGCCACCTATGGGCTTCGGGAACTATCTGTGGTCCCATCCCTAAACTAAGGTACACTTCATCTCTGCACCCACCCTAGTAACCCAGGTTTGTTTCCCTAGTGATAGTAGGACCTGGAAAAAATGTTCTCCAAATTGCATTCAACTCCCTGTATTCATTTTTACCTTGAACGTAGCTATTAGAGAAGGTATCAAATGTAACACTCAAGACATTTGATTTTAAAATAGGTATTTTCCCTAAAATATTTCAGTTAAGGTTTTAAATGAAAAAATGACTTTGGAAGCACCATTACATTCCCAGGTTAAAGTGACAGAGACTTGTTCTGGCTGGTGTAGGATGGCACTAGTGCATCCAAACCCCCTATTCATTCCCCTCTCTCTCTCTCTCCCCCTCCCTCCCTCCCTCCCTCCCTGGTGATTTTCGCATGGAATTACAGTGAGTCCAAGATGTAGGTTTCCTCTGGAATCCTTATTCTACTAAATTGGCCCCATAGAATTATCATTATAGAATTATCATTCTTCTTTTTGAAATGGAACTATGCAAAGTCTTGAATTTTATTACAGAATTTAATACCAGTAATTACTTAAAATTTAATGAATTTCACTACTGACTTAATTGCTTTTGAGTAGTTCCACTTAACTTATTAAAGAGAAGCAAGGACATATTCATTTAATGAGCAGCAAAAGTCTTGCCCTCACATCTGCCTACATTCTCTTTTCAATTAATCAATTATAGTTCGATGGTGTGTAATTACACATTAAGAAAGTTATTGGATAGCACAGCATGCCTGTCCCAGGGGGCTCATGAATACACTAGTATAACACACCTGTAATGACCTGTGCATAGATCTGCAAATTACACTCATTTCTCTCTCTCTCTTTCTCTCTTTGCTAAATTAAGATGAGAGCAATTACCATTAACTTTTTGAGTCACATCTAGTCAATGTGATATGGAGAAAATAAAAAAGAAAGATGGAAAGAAAAGTAAAAATGGAAGAAAAAGCTTTATCTGCAATTATAAGTCATTTGCCTTTTGAAATTAGCTTCCTAAGACTTGGTCCTGATTGGAGAGCTTCTGCAGGGTTTTAGAGCAGGGGTCATCCATCCGAGCTGTGTCTACTGAATCATACCAAATACTTGAGAAAATCAGGCCAGCATTATTGGAACTCAAATAGTGACTTGCCTCTCAGCTTCCTTCAATCTCCTGATGAGAGAAATAGGAAAACCTTTTGAAATCACATTCAGGCAAATTTGCTTGGCTTGTTTCAAATCAAACCAAAGTCTGGAACTGATCCCCATGCAGGAGCACTAAGCCTCTGCATAGCAACTAAGCTGCGTTAAGGAAAAAAAAAAAAAAGAAGAAAGAAAAAGAAAAGGAAAGAAATAAAGAAAAAAAGAATGCACTGAAAACGCAACACACAAAGAAGAAATTTTACAACATTAATGTCCTGAAGGGTTTGGTTATGTGAAGGGGTCTATTGCAGTTATGTCCTCATTTATGCTAAACCAGAAAAACTCAACAAGAACCTCTTAATCCAAATCATATAGTCAGAGACATTCTAAATGCCTAAACCAACCAAGCAATTTTAAGAAAAATGCCCTGTTAAAATAAGCTTTTGATGTCTGCACAGCTCAAACTCAAGAAGCAATCTGTTGACATTTTCGGCAAATGCTATCTTAGTGTGAGACAGAGGCAGCAGCGGCTTCCTGAGTATTCTTCAGTGTAAAGGGAGTCTACTCCCCACCCTCCCTCCTCCCCTGAAAATAAACCTCTCTTCCATTGTCCCCTCAGTGAGGTACTGACAAGGTCAAGTCTACTGTGATTAATGGCTGTCCATCAGAATAGAAAGGAGACATTGATACGTAGCTAGCAGATGCCCATGAACATGCAAATGAATGTGGTGAGCCTTCTTGGTAGGGATGGATTTGCTTTGTTGGTGTTTTAAATTCTACAGTCAATTTGGGGCATTCAGTGTGCAGTTTTCCCTGCCTACAGCCACTGGCCATGTACACCCCATTGTCACTTGGGCAGAGCCTGCCTCCTAGAGCGTCTTCTGGGGATGCCCAAGACCCCACTGGCCCTGAATGGGGGATGTGTGTCAGCATCAGAGACACCCCGTGTACTTTCAGGGTGTGGCTTTTCCTGGCATTCCTGGCCTGTTGGGACAAACGTCTCTGCCCAAGGGGCTGTCTTCCTGTGTGGGCTACATTTGTGGCATCTCATGAGCCTCCATGGGGTTGAATTGTAAATAGTGGCCACCACATAAAACATGCCATCTGTACCCCTGTGGGTAGTAGGATGGAACACAAAAAAGATTTATTCCAGGAATATGAACTGATGTTTACAGACATGCCAGGACTGGCTTTTAAAATACAGTGGAAAACTGTCTCAAAAGCAGCTTAAGTACCATGTAATAGAAACCCGAAAAAGGGGCCGTAGAGGCATAAAGGAAGCCTGTTTGCTCTGAGAGATCAATGACTGGTGTCTCCACACCAGATCTCTTTGTCCAGAGACTTGAGGTACCTTGAGATCGCCTCATGAGTTTCTGGGAAAGCAAGACAGAGACCAAAGGTGCCTGTAGTTCTCCTTCTTTGGGGGTCTAGAGTTTCTCCAACCCTTGTAATAATTTTAAGAAACTGGAGGGGAAGGAGATTAAGTTTGGATTGAGCAAACTAGATCGCCATTGGAAAGTTTCTCTGTTTGCTGGGCTGGAATTCAGGTATGTATTTGGGGGGTATCCCTTGTTGGGGACATTGTGTCCACAGGCAGATGTAGGCACTGTGGCTGTAGTGTGATGACCACATGTCCCAAGGTTTTCCATTTCATATATCTTGTCTGTTTTCATAAATCAGTGGTCCTCAAATGAATTCAAGTGGCCCAGCATTTGGAAAACAGTGTCAATCTTTTTGAGAACGCTGCAAATTATTGACATATTTAATCCCCATTGTGTGAACTGGGAGTAATTTTTGCCATCTATAATACATATATGAAATATAAAGTCGTAAACAAGAGCCAACAGGTTCACAAATATATAATCAAGCTGTCTAAGCAGGATTGACTATTTCTGGTCTTCTGTTAGTATTCCTTTGGCGCTTGCTGGTTGGCTTTATCATCTTTGAATGCTTGTTAGCAGATACAGCAGCCTCAGTCTGTGAGATAAGCCCTTTCCTACTGAATTTGGCTAATTCCTGTTTATGCATGCTATAATTTGTGATGTAATTTTGTTTCACTGTTCATCCTTTCTAGAGAACTGGCCACTGCCTTTATAGAGAGTGCCCTAAAGGGAGTAGGGTCTCATATTTCAAAGTTCAACTCTGCCCAATCACCTATCTCCCCTCCCTGCTTCCTTCCCTTTGGAAACTAAGAAAGGTGAAGACAGGCAATGGGCAGATTCTTTTGGTCTTTACTATGTTATGTCTGACAGGGCGCCCCCTAGAGGTATGTGGTAAAACAACACTCCCCAACTTGGCCCTGAAGCGAGGTGTCTGGGCCCAGGCCTGCAGACTGTGCCAGCACTTTGGAGCTTGTGAGTTTGATATTTTAGATTCTCTAAACCAGACTCTGGCACGTGTATGAATCCTCACATGTATGTGCATGTGCGTGCAGCAACTTTTACTAAGGTTCAAGTTAGCGAAAGGACTTTTTATCACCATATTGTGAAAAACTTAAAAATTAAATATGACATTCCAGTTCCTAAAAATTCTTTGGCCACCTGGCCCCATGAATTTCTCCCTGGCCTCATTTGCCTGCAGGTCCGAGTCCCCTGTGAACCTGTTTAGCGTCCTTTCCCCCTCTACAACTTCTTCCTCTCACCTCTCTGCCTGCCTAGCCCCCATATCTAAAGCCCCCCGACCCCCGCCAACTTCTCTTGTGTAAAACAGCCTTTGTGATTCCTGTATTCTCTGGGTATATGTCCCTCCTTTTTCCCTCCCATATTATATATCATAGTATATTTTTTTTAATGCACCAGTGGGAATAGAGCAAGTCAAAGGAGGGCTGATGCTTGTGTCAGGGGGTTAAAGACCAGACTTGCTCTCTACAGGCCCATGTGGGGCCTGCAGGGCTGAGGTCAGGGAAGCTGTTCAGGAGAACAGGCCAACATGTGGTGGAGCTTAGGAGTCACTGCCTCTGGCTTGGCTAGTTGCCATTCTTCTACCAAGAGATTATCTTGCCACACTTCAGTCTGGAAGTCTTCTAACTGAAGGTGAGGAAATACATAGGAGACGAACATATTTACAAAATGGGTGCATTAACATTCCTCCCACTGGTTTGGGAGAAAATAAAAATAGTTTGATTGCAGTAGTAGGTCCAGCTGGTCCAGCTTAGGGACAGTGCATCCTCAGAAGCTAAATTTGAGAACCACGGCCCCAATCTCTGAGAAGTTCTCAGGAGGTAGGAAGCTTAGCACCAGGTATGGTCTCCCAGTCTCTCCCTGACTTAGTAATCAAACCTGTTTTTCCTGAGACCATGTTTGTGCCTTGGTTTGGGATTCAGAAAATAATTATTTAGAATAATAAAATAATTATTATTCTAAATAATAATTCAGAAAATAATGACCTTAGTTGCCGTAGGCTGATGTCCCTGTCCTTAATTGTCTATAGCCTCAAAATAGTGCTCAAAATGTTGTCCACCCCACACAGCCTGGGCTCCTATTAGGAATGCAAAAATCTCAGGCTCCATTGACCTCCTGAGGCAGAACTGCATTTTAACAAGATCTCTAGGGCTTTGGGGAAACATTGAAGTTTGAAAGGCTCTGGTCTAGGGTTTTTATCTTGTGCTTTGGGACAACCTCAGTGGTCTCCTTATCATTGTGGGACACACACCCACAACACATTCACACACATCCCCAGCCTCTTTCACAGCCGCTGAGACATGATGTGTAACAGACAGAATTCTTAACCAGTCAGGAGAATATCTTTCTGGCAGTCAAGGAGAGGGAGGTTGGGGCAGTGACAGTGGGTGTGCAGTGTGATGGGGGGACATGGCCTCAAGAGAGTGCAGCTATGTAGGAAGGCCAGCTCTTTTCTTTACTGCCTGAGTGTGCTTGATGTCTGCATTTTTTTGTTTTGTTTTGTTTTTGTATTTTGGTGCCAGGGATTGAACCCAGGGGAGATTAACCTCTGAGCCACATCCTCCGCCCTTTTTAATTTTTATTTTGAGACAGGGTCTTGCTAAGTCAGTTAGGGTTTTGCTAAGTTGCGGAGGATGGCTTTGAACTTGGGATCCTCCTGCCTCAGCCTCTGATGTCTGAGTTTTAAGGCTTGAAATTAGGAAGAGTAGGTGAGGCAGCTGATGGGCAACTATGTCCCAAACTGCCTCCATGTGTGTGGAGAATTTGGGCTCCATGTATTAATCCCTGGGACAAAAAGAGAGGGCTCCCACTTGGCAGGACCAGGTGATGGGGATGGGGGCAGTGCCTGCACAGGGTCTTCCCTCTCCCACCTTGCTTTCTGCCTTCGGGTCCAGAGGAGGCTGGGTAGGGCTGATGGATGTGCACTTGAGAAGGGAAGCCAAGGCCAGACCCAGCCTCTGCTCCACAACTTTCAATTTGCTGCCTGTAATTGTGCCCAAATTGGGGCTTGTTATCCCCTACCGTGGACATTGAACAGGTGATGGAGCTTAGCATGTGGCAGCCTCAGAGGCCTTGGGTTTTGAATATTCTGGGGAGAAAGTCACATGGGTATACTTTATGAGAAGGTGTGTGGGAAGGCACTGGGACTGGTAGCATTTGACCTTAAGTCCAGTCCCAGGGACGTGCTCTAAGTGATGTTATTGATAGGGCTCCTGTACATTTTCCAGGACACCTGGTTTTAAATGTTCTGCCTGTTGTCACTATAAATCATTGAGATGACTTGGGGCTCCAGCTATACTTCCCGGTCTGCCTTACATACCCCACCCACAGCAGAACAAACATTGTCAGATAATGTGTCCTGATTCTTTTCAGGCAATTGGTGGCAATTTGTTGCTCAACAGGAAGTGGACAGTAACTTAAAGGATCATGTCTGTGGCCACCTGGAATTTCTGGGACAGGCCCAACATGAAATATTCTGGTCTGTTATCATCCAGCCCCCAAGGAACACTGGTGGGCCTCCAGCTGGCCCCTGGTGCTTTGCTGCTGATGTCAAATGCTGGCATTGTTGCAGAAAAAAATTAAGTTAATGAATATAATTTTTTTTCCATTTAAGAGTTTGTCTCCTACTTTTTCTTACACATTTGGCACCAGGCACCTATTGTAGCAAACATATGCTAGCACTTGGGAAACTGAACAAGCAGTAGGAAAAAATGAGTTACTGATGAGCTCAGAAAGAGCTGACCAGGTGTAGTTCAGCAACCTTGTGCAAACACGGGGGCAGTACACATGGGCTTGAGGTTTTCTGGATTGTGGACATGCAATATAATCAAGTATCATGTTTTCTGATGATGAATCTTGTCTTTAGTTTAAATGGTATAGTTTACCAGATCAGCATTTTATGGTATTCTCTAGAGAGTTTGTCCCTGACCATGGATGAGATTTCCTGTGTCAACCCAGGGTCTTAATGGCTGCCAGAACTGCTCATCTCTTTATAGGGCTGGCTCTAGAGAGAGGTGGATTGGTCGTGATCATGAATATGCTGAGGGGTACTTGGCTGAAAGGGATAAACTTCCCACTCATGAAATTCCACTATTAGAGGTTACTTTCTTGGGTTTTGAGTGCTATATAAGGGGAAAATCCTTACAAGGATTGATATTTTGACATGGGACAAGGACCCTGAAGGGAGGAGGAATAACCAAGGAGGAAATGGACAGAGATGAAGGGGGAGATGAAGGAGAAGGTGAACCAAACGTCATACATCTTCTATATCATGATTTTAATCACAACAGGGCTTGCCTCTCCTTGACCATCCAAGGGAACTGCCAGTGATTTGCTTGGAATTCTTGTGTCGTAGCTTCCCTTCACCTCAGAGGCTCCTAAATGGTGATGTAAAGACAGGGACATGAGGGTGCCCTGCGCATACTTTATGTGAAGGTGTAAGGTCCTAGTTCTTTCGTGGGAAGGATTCTTTTGTTTCTGAGATGATGTCTTTCCCAGTTCTGTGATATTAAAATGTTCCCTGCCTTTTAAAAAAAAAAAAAAACCTTATATAGCACTCAAATGAAACGGTAGCCGTAATTTAGTAATTTCAGAAACATATTTAGGCAAAAGTAATTCCAGGGATTGACATAGGGTTGGGAACTTAAAAGCTGATTTGAGCTTTTGCTAACTCTGGAATCTAAAGCCAGGTAAACACTGTGTAGTGCACCAAGGACTCGCTACAGAAGCAGACAGCTCTTTTAAAATGAAAGCTTTGATTATGTTTCCCAACAAATCTCCATCACATCCTACATGCAAGGTCTTTAGGAGATGAGCTAAGAGACAGGCCCTCCCTCAAGGACAGATAGGACAAGCACACAAGTGACATCAGAAATTATAGTGACCTGTGCTTTAAACAAGGGGAAGAGTGCCAAAGAGAGGTCCCCAAGAGGAGCAGTTCACGCCCGATTGAGCAGAGAGATCAGGTGGTCTGTTAGATTTGGCATCGGGAAGCCCCTTAGCCTGACACAGAAACAAGGGTCATTCTTCACTCTTGGTTGTTCTTCGACCCCCCATCCCATCCCCACCCCGACCACCAAAGAAAACCCTGAGCACTGTCGTCCAGCATGTTCCTTCTTGCCCCAGATATTTATACCCTAATCTGCTACTTTCAGCAAGTAACAATGGGGTTAGACTGTGATCTCAGCAGGTTGTCTTTTTTTTTTTTTTTTGTCACACACCTCACCAGTAAAAAAAATAATAATTTTGACACATACCCACAGTATTTAGCTGCTTGTAAATTGCACACACGTACAACTGTTCTAGTATCTGTGTGTTATAAATCCCCATGTAAGTAGAAATGATTGGCAATAGCTACAGACATTCTCACATTTTCTTCCCTTACTTCAGCAGATATCTTTGTACCCACTGAGGTACCCCAGCCCACCTTGAAGACCACCACTCCAGAGAGGTGTTCATGAGCTGTTGAAGGAGACTGGATGTTAAAATAATAGCTCTTTACAGCAAGAAAAGCCCCAAGATGTTTCCTGTCAGGCTGCACATCCCACTCCTGAGCAAATCTCAAGATTGGGTGTCTATGGAAGGTGCAGAGAAGTGCAGGACCCCCAAGGAGCACAAAGCAGAGGTTCTTTATCTGAAGTCTGCTGGTTGTGCAGAGTTAGTATTTAATACATCAGCAATTGGTCCATTTTCCAGGACTGCTTGACCTTGAGGGGTTTCCAGGCTGGAATAGTAGTGAGGTTAGCATCCCGGGTAAAGGGGTGGTCTTGCTGCCTATCTCCATTAGACACAAGCAATCCCAAGAAAGAGGAGGAGGACAGAGGTTTCAGGGTGGAGGAAGACTTGTAACACCCGCCCCTCCCCCCTTTGTTACTGGCCCCAAGGAAGGGCTAAACTGGGAGAAAAGCACAAAGTTAAGACTGGGAAATGGGGTCATGATAAGTCAGTTTTCCATTACTGTAATGAAATACCTGAGATAATAAACTTATAAAAGAGAGAAGGTTTATTTTGGCTCACAGTTTGGAGGTTCCTGTCCATGGTCAACTGACCCTATGCTATAGGCCTGTGGCAAGAGTGTGGTAGAACAAAGCAGCTCACTGTAAGGTCCAAGAAGCAAAACGGAGTGCACAGAGAGGCTGTGGTCCCACAATCCCCTTTGAAGGCCTGCCCCCAGTGACCTAAGTCCTACCTCCTACAGGTCTCTCTACCTCCCTATAGCACCACTCTGGGTTAAAGTTGAAGCCTTTAACACATGGACATTTGGGGTACATTTATCCAAACTATAGCAGCTACCCAAGTAGCCCCCCCCCCATCATGTGACACTCTTTAACCCATTCTTGACCAAGATTTCTAGTCCTATGAGGAACTCCCCCACTGTCAATACAGATTTCCAGTTACCATAAGCCAAGTTGGGGTTCAAGTAGGACTCACTTCATAGAAAATCATTTATAAGCTATCTTTTCTTACCTGCACTGCCACATACATAGCATGTGGACTGTGGAAAATATGAAAAGACATTTGAACAAATGCCATCAAGCACCTGCCAAGTGTCAGTCCTTGCAGGGAGACAGGAGCAAAAGGGGAACAGGGGGATTATTCCCTTCCCTCAGTACTCACTTGGCCCAGGACGATCTGGGGCCTCCTCCTCTGCGGGGATGCTGAGCTGGCCCGTCTTCCTTCCTCAGGAGCCTCTTCTGTAAGAACTTTCTTGACCAGAATGCTTGCTAGCTCCTGAGGAGGAGGGCACATCAGAGAGGGCTGGCTCATAAAGAAAGCAGGGGATGAATGAGGGGGCAGTGGATGGGGGACAGAGGGACACACAGATTAGAGATTCAAACAACGATCTGTGGTTTTTGCTGGGAGGCCCTGATAGGTGCCACACAGTTGCCATTCAAGGGCTCAGGGGCCCTGCCCACTGCAGAGTAACTGGATCAGAATACTGAGAGTGGGACCACACAAAAGCTGTGCGAGTGACTCCAGTGTATTGCAAAGTTCTTGGAGTATCTAAAGGCAGGCAGGTCTTGTTCCAGACACGATCTTCTAGTGGGTTCTGAATACACCTAAAGCAACATTTTCATTTGGTCTAACCCCACACCCATGTCCCTGCCCCACCATGTACTCCTCTCTCTCTCTCTCTCTCACACACACACACACCCCATGGGCAGGAGAGTGAGAGAGAATTAATAAAGATAATTGAATGCCTGCTCTGAGAAAAGTTGAGCATTTGTTCCACTGGTAATTTTTAAATAAATGCATCATTTCCATAGTTACTGTTTGTAGCGAGGGAATTGAATACCTGCAAAACAAAGAGATTCTGGAACACTGATGGGAGCAGACTGTCTGCTTGGAGGTGCTGACTGGTGGGTTCTCGACCCAGAATCCTGGCCCTCCAGTTCCCTTCCCAACCTGTCCCATCAGTTCCAACAACCTTCAGTCCTTTACTTCTGAAGGTCAAATGGTTCTGCCCCTTAGAGCTGTCCCATTTCTCCCTGCACCAAAGACTTCAGAGGCCAGGCAGTGATAATAACTGAGAACCCATGTGAGGCCTTTGTGGGACCGTCTGGGCCTGGGGTGTTTATTATCACTCTGAATGGTGCTCTCCCCGGGAGGGGCCACGGGAGGACAGCCCTGGTGGAACCAAAGAACAGTAATCTTCAGGAAAGAAAGAAAAAGGCCAGGGACAGCAACAAAAACTTCCTGCAGATGTGGAACTTGAAGGATTCCAGAGAAAGCAAGCCTATTTTTAGCAGGAGTTAAGAGTGCAAACCATGATAGACGCCACAGGCTGCTGTCACTAACATTTGGCTATAAGCAACATTTTCATATTTAAACATGACAGCCCTGCAAATTGAAAGGAACCAACGCTGTCTGCTTGCTGAGTTAAGGCTATCCCCTTCCCTCAGCCCAGTGGGAGGACCAGCGCCACGCCATGTCCCACCAGCCAGCACTGGGTTCACCTGTGTTGTCACGAATATTTACATGTCAGCCATTGAGTCCAGGCCACTCCACCCTGGTGATGGGGATGCTGTTCTTTCTGAGTGGAAAAACCGTGCAGTGTAACCTCTGTAGGGAAAATGTCCAGCACATTCTGCTCAATTAAGCATGCCTATGTAGAAATACAAAACACCCAAATGAGCACGAATAAAAATACATTAAATTTGAAGAAGTTAAATAATACCATAGAGAAAACCGGTGAACTTGAGGTGAACCCGGGAATGTCAAAAGAGAGAATCCCAGAAACATGAGCAACCGGAGCCCAACCAGATCCCAAATGAGACATCTGCATTACATCCTCTATGCCCTGTATGAATATCCTGCCCAGATCAATATCAGGAGGGCTGGCACATAAGCTCTTTTGAAACTTTAAGAAGCAAGCACTTTTTCTAAGTCCTATTAGAAGAACAACAACAACAAAAAAAATTCACTGTTAACATAGTGAGTTCGGATATTTGGGCAAGATTTCTGAGAACAAGGCCTGGAGGATGACTTCTCCACTCAGTCACTGCCCATTCGGACTTGTGCCTGGTAGGTGTTAATTATTGTCATTTCTACTGGCCAACAATGGCTCAGAACTGAGTGAGAAGAAAAAGCAGGAGAAAAACCACAGGGCAGAGCTATTGCCTCCAGTCAGCACGAATGCAAACTCAGCTGCTTTTATTATTTCCAGTGTGTATTGACATCACACAGAAGTGTGAGCTTTTCCAGCCAATCAGCAGAGTAAAGTGAGGAGAGACTTTGAAGGGTTTGCTTCATTTCCCCTTTTCAGGCTTAGATGGTTTCAAAATTCTCAAAACATCAGCATCACCTGGGAATTTGTTAGAAATGCAGATTCCTGTGCCCCATCCACATCCACTAAATCAGAGTCTCTGGGGGTGAGACCCAGCAATCTTGGATAAAAAAAAAATTTTAATGGCAAGAAAATACATGTGACATAGCATTTACCATTTTAGGCATGTAAGATTCAGTGGAATTTGCAATGTTGTGTAGCCATCGCTGCTATCTATTGCCAAATTTTTTTCATCACCCCAAATAGAAACTCTGTATTCATTAAGCAGTGATTCCTCACACTCCCAAACTCCCAGCCCCTGATAACCTCTGATCTGATTTCTGTCTCTAAGAATTTTCCTGTTTTAAATATTTCATAAATATGTGGTCATATGCGGCCTTTTGTGTCTGTCTTGGTCCACCCAGCATAATGTTCTCAAGGTTCAATCATGTTGTGGCATCAATCAGTACTTCTTTCCTTTTTATGGCTGAATAATGTTCCATGTTATGGATACACCATGTCTTGTTTATTCACTTGACTGTTGATGGACACACATTGTTTCCACCCTTTGGCTATTGTGAATAGTGCTGCACTGAACGCTAGCATGCAGGTAGCAGCAATCTGGGTTTTAACAGGCTTTCCCAGGTGACTGATACACACTCAGGAAGCCCTGGCCCAGAGCCCCAGCACTGTCTTTGTGCAGGAAATCACAGTACTAGGTGAAGGCTATGTGCCTACTGCAGCTCCTCCATCCCAGCCAGGGTCAGGGCTGTGGCCACTTACATTTCATTTCTGCTGCCAAGGTTGATATTTAAGTTCCTAGAAGGTTCTCAGATTGGTCCCAGGAGAATAATACTTCTCCAGCTTAGGGGTTCTTTTTGACCTTATTTCTAGGGTGATGGCTCAAAATATTTCAAAAACATCAAAATATTTCATTGTTATTTTTTAAAATATATAATTATTCAATTGTTATTGACTAGACTTCTTAGATACAAACCCCAGGAGTTTTTGTCACTCTCTGACTGCCTCAATACTGACTAGAGCAGTGAGTCACTAGTCTATCTAAAGAAATCAGGTCTGTTTTCTGAGACTTGTAGAGGTAGTGAGAAGGAAAATGTGTTTGCTATAAGTTCATAGGTAATTGGCTAATGTTTGATGATTATTGTCTTAAGAATTTACAGGCCCAGCTGGGTGCAGTGGTGCATACTTGTAATCCCAGCAGCTCAGGAGGTTGAGGAACTCAAGTTCAGCCTCAGCAAAATCGAGGTGCTAAGCAATTCAATGAGACCCTGTCTCGAAATAAAATGTGAAATATGGCTATGGATGTGGCTCAGTGGTCAAGTGCCCCTGAGTTCAATCCCTAGTACCATCCCCCACCAAAAAAGAATTTACAGGCCCAAATACCTTCTTCTTAAATCCCTCCTGCTCAGAGAGGTTAAATAACTTGCTTGTGGTTGAAAAGCTAGGAAATTACAAAGACAGGATTAGAATCCATGTGTAACTCCAAAATTGCTAAAGGAATCAATTCATACTCACTATTAGAGGCTTAAGATATTATGCCTTCCCGTATTTTTGGAGTTTTAGCAGGGGATTCCTGGATATGTAATATTTTAACCTAAAACTATACACATTTAAAGGTGGAATGTCACACCTAGGGAAGAAGAAAGGGACTTTTCCTATAATCACAGAATCACACTACATAATGTCAGCTCTTGTGATCCCTGAGATGCCAGATCAGAAGGGCACTGATAGACAGAAGGCCAGGCCTGTGGGTAGGGGTTGCAGGAGGAGGTTTCTCTCTCAGTTTCTGGAGTTTGCTAACAGAAATGGATGGGCACTCTGATGAAGTAGTGTGTTTCCTGTTGGCCAAAGCTTCACAATGGCCCACATACAGCAGCAGGTGTTCCCTGAGCTGATTGAAAAGTGCAATGAAATGACCTCCTGGTATCAGCTCAACTCCAAGGCATTAGGATTCCCAGCTTCCAAAAATTGGTGATAACCAGTATCAAAAGGGAATTTGATATTGATTCATCCTGTTAGCTGTTTAAGGTATGCCCCATGCCTTTAAAAAAAAAAAATCACTAAACATCATTGATGGAAATTTCTGAACTATTTCAAATTAATTACTCTTAGAGGATCTGTTTCCTTCCCGTTGTAAATTCAGTGTGTACAACTCTGACCTATTGACATTTCCCTTTATAAGGTCACAGATTAGAAAACTTGGGTGGCGAATACCTGTAATTCCAGCAGCTCCGGAGGCTGAGGCAGGAGAATGGCAAGTTCCAAGCCAGCCTCAGCAACTTATTGAGGCCCTAAGAACTTAATGAGAACCTGTCTCAAAATAAAAAATTTTAAAAAGGCTGGGGATATTGCTCAGTGGTTAAGCCCTCCTGGGTTCAGTCCCTGGTACAAAAGGAAAAAAAAAGAATTAGAAAACTCAAAATGGAGCTCCTCCCTGGCTATGGATCCTGGGTGCTAACAAAGCTGGAATGTGCAGCACACTTGGTGACAGTGTTATCATTCCTTATATCCCATACAGCACACGTTAGTGAAGTCTGAGGATCTGGGTGGTTGGCACGATCGTGGTCTTCAGACATCTGAAGGACATAAACACCGAGTAAGGAAGAAATTTATTTAGCTCAAACCAAAGGGTGTAATTAGGGTAGGAGTAATGGAATAAAATTAGGGAAAGATTCAGATTGAATATTAGCGAGTATTTCCGATAGATTTATTAAGCTTTTAGGTATTTTCTAGGGATTGCTTTTCTGTGTTTTCCAAATGACTTGAAAATCAGAAGGACAATGGTTGAGATAATCTCCTGGAGGAAACCACAGCCTTCAGGGTCAGGCCAAAGGGGACAGCACTGAGCTTTCTCTGCTTGCCTTTAGTCTGTTTTACACATGCAGAAAGCTCCCTGGGAGATCCCCTTCTGAGTTACTTCTGTCCACCTTTTGCATATGGTTGCTTTTTCCTTCAAATCAGGGGGAGGAATCTGAATGTGAGAATCAGGGGAGGGTTTCTGTCTGCTCCAGGGTTAGACAGGCCTTACTTCTCCTGCTTATTAGTCCTGTCTCTGGAGGGGAGCTGAAATTAAATCAGTTCCTGCCACTGTGGGGAGAAGGATTTTGAAAGTCTGGATTCAAAAAAACATGCCTGCTGCAAGGGAGATCTGAGCCCTGCCCCTTGAGGATGATGGAGGCCTCAGCCAGCGTGGAGTCCCTGATAAGCCCTGGGCGTTTCTTTTCCTCTGCAACATTTCCTCACACTCTAGGAATCTACTTGTCCTTTCCAAAGTCCAGTTCAGCCAGCTCTTCCTTGGAGAAGGAGACATCCCACTTCCTGTGACCATCAGTCACAGCATTAGGACTTGTAGCCTGTCTGGGCCAGACCTGCTGGGCACTGTGCATTGCTTAGATGTGGGGCAGGGACCCCAGCTTCCTTCTGAGGCTGATGACAGAGACCCTGGCATGGAGGTATATTTTGCATAAGCCATCCAGTGATACTGAGAGGAAAACAATAGAAAGACATACTGACTTTTGGAGAAGACTTTTGCGCATAAGCCTTTGGGAGTTTCAGTACATCTTGCTTCTCTGTGGTCACTGTTTTGCTATTACAGGGGTAGCTCCCATGTAATTTTCCACTTTGAATCCTACATCTTTTTTTATTAAGTAAAATGGTGTTTTGCTCTTTAAAACTGCCTTGTAACATGGCTGGTCTGTGCTGCTAGCTTTGTCTTAAAAGGGAATAAAATTCTTAAATTGAAACCAAATCGGAGATTGTTATGGAGCTCTCTGCAAGGGGCCGAGTGCAGATGTGGGTCTGATGATTACCTTGACTGCAGAAACAGTGGGGTCCATAATCTCTGAGCAGCGGACACTTGCAGTGTCGGTTCTCTCTGGCCCTTGATTTAGCCAGCCCTTGATTGTCACGCCCGGCTTAGAATCCCATATTCCATTTGAAGTCTGACCTGGGGCCATCTCCTCAGGCAGCACCATGTGCATCCTGGCATTTTCGTCTCTGTCCTCAGAATGCTCTGTGTTTGAACCCAGAGAGGGTGAGCAGGCAGCAGCACCTCAGAGCAGCCGAGAGAGGGTCACCCAGGGAGTTGCTGAGCTTCTGCTTGTGCTAGAGTCTGACAGGGATGATGAAATGGGAGGAGGAAGGACACACTCAAAAGCTACCATGTGCATCCGGAAGGAATTTACTCCTGAGCACCTGAGGGGAAGTGCTCACAGCTGAGGGCACTCTGTGGAATGGGGTTATCCCTTAATGAGGATTTTATGTGTGTTCTCATTTTTTTGAATTTTCATGCTGCAGTCTCATCTCAGTGTGGGGTAATATCCAAGGAAACCCTTGCATACCTTCCTCATCCATCTGATAACCCTGGATCTGAGCAGGGCAGGGTGCCTCCATAATCTTAAAGGGCATTATAAAACCCCCCAAATAAGATTAATTTGGATTCTTGATCATTTAAAAAGTCAATGTAATGTTGGGGAGTGTGTGACTGTGTTTAAAAAAAAATAGGACAAGCTACCTTCTCAACGGTGGAGTAATTATTGTACAGGATCCGGTTGAACGGAGGGTTAGTGTCGCATTTACTGTGAACGCACATCAAAGATGTCTTAAGCTAAGAACACAGTTGTCTGTCTCAGTGTGACTCCCATTTACTGCGTGTCAAGCTGCGGGAAGTCCAGCTGATGTAAATAGATTAATATTTAAAAAGTAATACAGAAGAATGAGGTTCCAAACATGTAACGTTTAATTATTAAAAACCCATAATGGAATTCCAGTCCAAACTCATCTCTCACATCTCACTGGTGCTCAGCAAAAAGCTCAATTAGCAGGCGAGCTGCTTACTCCACAGCTCATTTTGACCATCATCAGGCAAAGCCATGGTCTCTTAAAGTGTCCAGTAACACAGATCTGGGCAGTTTAGGAAGTTTTATGCTTTTTCATTAGATAATTATGGCAACCCTTTTTTAATCATATGGATCGGTAAATAACTGCACAATGTTAACAAGACTTGGAACTTGAGTTACTTCCAACTGGTAGGGCTTGGGCAAGTGATGTGACCTTCTAGAAATCACAGGATTAAGAGCATTCATGCCTCCTTTGGTCTGTAGGGCCATGAAGGGCATGTTACAGGATGCAGGTGTCTGATTAGAAAAGCTTTCTTCTTCCAGAGATAACTAGTCACCCTTTTTCCTCTTGTGACCGTAGTTCTTCTGGCCCATTAGAACATGTGCCACTCACTCTTAAATTTGTCTAGAGACCTGAGGCAGGGAATGGTCAAAGGAGGAGATAAAATGATCAGTATAAATTAGAGTAGAACAAACTCTCCTAGACCTATCAAATTTATTTCATAATCAGTGTGCCAGCAAGCCCAACTGAGGTAGTATTTCTTAATTTTATGCTTTTATTCATTGTGACAGAGAGGCATGGTCCTTTGTGTATAAATATGAAAATACCAATATGCCATCTGTGCTGGATGTTGGTGGTGCTTCAAGAGCACAGGAAGAGCCTGCTCGACTACTTTCTCCTGAAACCCTTGTAAATTCATCTGTCATGCAGAAAAACGGCGTGACCTAAAATGCTCTTGGGGTGGAGCCTCAGGGTTTGGAAGGTCACATCATAGGTAACAGTATTCATGACATCCTGTCGGGCCTGTCGGCTACGTGGGGTAACTAGAACTGAGAGGACAGAAATTGAGTTTGTAGTGGCTGCAGAAGCTGAAACCACAGGGTGAAATGTAATAGGGCCCCAGCCTCGCAAGCACGGAAAGCAAGCAAAGGTGAGGGGGGAGCTCTGGGGCTGAGCAAAGTGCCACTAGGGGCTGAGTAACCTTGATTCCTGGTAGGACAGAGCCTGCTAACTTGCAGAAAGACCAACTGTGGGGATCACCTTCACCTTCTCTTACAGTTCAGTTACGGCTGAGCCCTTATCATGTACAGGATGATTCTCTGGAGTGTAAAGACCCAGAACTACAAAAGAAAGCTTTGCTCAAAGGAAAAATGGGAAGGCCTAGGTTTCCTGGCCCTGTCTTCCATGCATCCACCTCATGAAAGGAACATTTTTTTCCCAAATGTTTTTCTTCAGGATCTTACTAAACAAAAGAGTTCAAGTTTTGAAAAGTTGGGTGAACTCTGGATTGATAAAGTTGAACATGTTTTGTTTTGTTTTTGTTTTTTTTTCTTTCTGCAGAGTGTCTCAGAGGCTTAAGCATATAGTGTGCCCTGAGAATCTCCAGAGAGGCGTAGGGTATACGATATTTCCCAAGCATACTTGACCATGGAATCCTTTCTGGGTAGAACATTGGTGGATCTGTTTCTCAGCGTACACTTTAGGCAGTAGAGGGTTGAGGTGGGGATGACATTGAAGATAGAGCAGGTGCAGAGGATTTACCACAGGCCAGGGCCTGATGGAACATTCACGTTTCTCTGCCATGGAGGCCCTCAGAAATAGAGCTGGCATCCTAAGAGGTCTGTCCTGGTGCCAACTTTCTGCATCTGAACCTGCCAGATGATTTGACCTCCCAACTCTTGAAGATGAGTTGGCCTACCCCAGTCGCTGGTGGAAGCTGTCCTGGATACCCCACACCCTCAGCAGGGCACAGGATAATGTATTACCAGGAGCTTCTTTCCCACAGGGAGGAAGAATTACAGGATTGTTCAAGGGCTTTGAAGTCACTGATTTTCTTCACCTTTTAGCAGAAAGTAATACCTGGCATGGTTGTAGCAAGGATTAAATTAGAGGAAAGCATGTCAGGCTGGGTTGGACTCTTGGTCTCCCTAAAATCATGGAGTCTTCCTATACAGAAGCTCAAGGAAATCTGAAAGATAGGTAGAGCCATTGCCACTCATCCCCATGGAGCCCGGGCCATTGTTCTGGCAGAGAAGATGGTAATAACTGAGCAACTGGATTGTCTGATTGTTTCCCAGGAGCAGACAACATTGCCTCTCCCTATAGCACAAGCTTCTGCTCTGGACACTCTTGGCTCCCTAACCCATCACCTCTGTTGGCCTGTGGTTTCTGATGACTGCCTTTCCCCTGTGGTTCTCCAGCCTTATGTCCATGGCCACTATCCCTGCCCCTACTTAGTCTCTTGGTGTTACTTTGATTTCAAACTTCCCAAAGAAGAAAATAAAACTGTTGAGTTGCTCTGTCCCTCTTGGGCAGTGCCTTTGGTCCAGTTGGCTGTGGCCAGGGAGGCGCTGTGGGGGTCACAGCCACCAAGCACTCAGCATCTGATGGGTTCTGTGTTGAAACAAAGGTAGTTAGTATGTGATTCTTCTACTCCTCCTCTTTCTTGCCCTTCCTGCTGCTCCCACTAATGCACACACCAGTCTGTCTCAGAGGTGTGCCCTGACATGGTGGGCTATATCCAGGATTGCCTTTGATTTCACTTATTTTTATTTTTTATTGTTTTGGTATTGGGGATTGAACTCAGGGACACTGAGACACATCTTCAGCCCTTTTTTATATTTTATTTAGAAACAGGGTCTCACTGAGTTGCTTAGGGCCTTGCTGAGGCTGGCTTTGAACATGGGATCCTCCTGCCTCAGCCTCCCAAGCTGCAGGGATTGCAGGCCTGTGCCATTGCACCTGGCTTATTTCACTCTAAAATAATAAGGACTAAAAGGAAGGCTCCGCCTCATATTTTAAGATTACCCCCAAATACTTCTTTCTTTTGTTTCTCACCCCATTTAGATTAGGTGGTCCCGCCATACTCTTTTCCCTTTTAATTCAGGAGCTGAGAATCTAGTTGTACAATGGATCAAATCAAAGTATTCTGCATTTCATCTCCTTCTTCAGAGGAGGCCAGAGAATGATGGAGTTCATTACACAGGGGTTGAGATGAAGGCATTTACCCAAATACTGGCAAATATTGTTGCTATTTATAATTTACTCATCCCTACAATAAGATAGGTTATCTGGCTACTTGTCTTTTTATAGATTGCTGGTGAGTGGTATGGTGATAGTGTCTATTGAGCTATTTGAAGTCATTAGAAAGGGTGTGTGTGTGTGTGTGTGTGTGTGTGAGAGAGAGAGAGAGAGAGAGAGAGAGAGAAATGTATTTAAATATGTAGACATGTATCTGTATCCTAGGTTGTTTTGCTTCACATCAGTCAGAAATTCAGGCATTCAGTCTGGATGAGGAGATTAGGTCAGGCTAACCCAGGATTCGCTGATGAGGATGGAATTGGAGAGGAAGGAGGCTCAGTGGAGAGTCAAGCTTTTGTGGAGTGTGGCTTTCAACCAGCTAGTTAGCACAGCAGGATGGCTAAGTCCACAAAACAAAGATGGATCAGAACTAGGCAAACCAACAGTCTACAAGCAGCCAAGACGCTTTTCTGAGACAAAGAAACAGACAGGCAGATCCATAGAAATCTGAGGCTGTCCTGCGCAGGCCTCTCAGATCATGAAGCAGGTTCTAATGCTCAGGTTTTAATTAGCTCAAAAGGACAGGACTAGGGACAACCCAAATTAGTCCTTCTCCCCGAGTTTGTAAGTCTGGTACACTGGGCATTTTGAATTTGTAGAACAGTGCACCAGATGCCGCAAATGTCACAGTCAAGAGCATAAGGGATTCCATTGGTGACTCTGGCCCTGGTGACTGGTGCTGGCCTGAAGCTGAGCCTAGGGCTAAAACATCCTCAGTGAACTGAGGACCACAGGCTGGCCTGGAAACCTCCTCATTACTGCAATTACACTGCTGTCACACACTGCACAAGCCACTGGAAACACAGTGAAGAACGGGGGTGGGGGAGACCGTGGGGGTGTGAAGTGTTTGCTGATTGGGGTGTCTGGATCGTATTTTTGTAGTACATATATATATATATATATATATATATATATACATTTTTACTTTGAAGTGCACATCATAGGAAAATTCACACTAGTGGATGTTCCCTTTGTTTTTTTAGTAACAGATTTAACAGAAGAATAATGAGTAAAGAATAATAAGTCAATAAGAGTCAATTGCAGGCAAAGCTTTTGGTCTTGCTTTTAAAAAAAACTATGAAATGTGATTGCTGTACATTTATAATAAGAAAATAAAAATATCTATATGTATATGACACTTAGCTTTTCTAAGAGTGCTTCCATTTGCACTATTTGTTTTGATGCTCCCAGTAGATCTTGAAGGGAGTCCAAGGGCACAGAAGCAGCACCCAAAGTTGTGGGGTGGGTAGGACTTGGCTTTTCTGATTCCTGGCCCCTTTTCCACTTTCTTCACCAAGCCATACTGCTTCCCAAGTAAAAGTTGTTTTTTTTTTTCTTTTTTTCATTTTTGATACCAGGGATTGAACCCAGAGGCACTAAATCACTGAGCCACATCTCCAGCCCTTTTTTTATTTCGAGACAGGATCTTGCTAAGTTGCTAAGGCCTTGCTAATTTGTTGAGGCTTGCCTTGAACTTGCGATCCTCCTGCCTTAGCCTCCCAAGTTGTAGAGATTACAGGCATGTGGCACCGCACCCAACCCAAGGGAAGAGTAAAGGCAGTGAGGTGGTGCCGAAAACAGGAAAGAATGCATTTGAAGATTTAAGGTTCCCACCAAGAAAACCTAAAGTGATAAGGTTGAGGAGAGACAAAAACTATCCCAAGAAGCCTGTAAAACTGCACACAACAAAGGCAGCAGGGGTGACACCGGACAAGTGGGATAATGGAGAAGGGAATGGTTCTTCTCAAGGAAACTGAGCCATAAGCAGGAACAAATGGATGGCTTCCCATGTCTCTGTCAGTGCAGAGATTGAGAAGGATGAAGTTACCCTCGATTGTGGGCACAAAAAGATAAAAGCAATCTCAGGGATCCCCCTACGATTGCACAGGGCTTGTGCCTCAACTGTAGCTAACAGAACTAAAACATACGATGACATACTTCAATCGCATACCTAGTAGGTGGTAAAATTCAGGAAAATATATCCTCGTGTGGCAATCCACACACTTAAAGAGGATTATAAGACAGGAATTTTAGGATTTTAAAAGGAAACACCAAAGAGTAGTATTGGAGCATTTAGTACAAAATCTGGAGCAGACATTAAAAAATAGGTGAATTAGCAAATAAACAAGATACGGGACAATTGAGTAAGATATCCGCTAAGAATATCATTCTCTTTGAAACAGAGCAGTTATGATCAGTATTGTCCCACCACAAACAGGCCGCCTCCTGCTGCACAGGGCTCTGTGATTATTCTGCTGCCTTGTGGGTAGTTCTGAGAAGGTCCTACTTGGACCACCATTCTTTTGTTTGTTTGTTTGTTCTAATTAGTTATACATGACAGCAGAATGCATTTTAACTCTTATACGCAAATGGTGGGACGGATGGTGGAATTAGACCATTCTTTTTTTAAAAAAAATATTTTTGTTTTATTTTTATTTATTTTTATGTGGTGCTGAGGATTGAACCCTGTGTTTCACATGTGCCAGGCAAGCGCTCTACCACTGAGCCACAACCCCAGCCTGGAATTGGACCATTCTTAATAGAGGGTAGAGATGCCTGGCATGTGGATGGAGAGAGGAGCTGACAACTCCTTTTAGAATATGTGATGGCAGAGGGAGAGAGAGAGTGCTGATTATGATCAGCCAATTCTAACTTCTAGAAATTAGAAAGGCAGATTTGAAAAAAAAAATGTTTCCACAGAAAGGTGAATTTGGTCCACAACCAAAGGCTCTGTAGTTTTTTTGGAGGGGAGTGGGATGCTGATGGTAAAAGGGGAGTGGGAGATTTTGAAAATAACTGTTGTACTGGAGAGGTGAGAGTGCAAAAGGTTTGGACCCTTGGAGAAGAGGAAGTAGAAGTGGATAGATCAGGATTTGGAGCAAATGGAGTAATATCTATCATTTATTTATTTATTTGTTATTAATATTTTTAATTGTAGAGAGACACAATACCTTGATTTTATTTTTTAATTTTTTGTGGTGTTCAGGATGGAACCCAGTGCCTCACATGTGCCAGGCAAGAGCTCTTAGCACTGAGCTATAACCATAGCCCAGGGAGTAGTATTTAAAGGGCCAGGGAGAGGGCAGGCCTGGGCAATTTTTATTTGGTTTTCACTGTCTTTATAAAGGGAATGTTCTTTATACTGAAAAGGTAGGACAAGTGCCATCAAGAGGGCCATGAATTTAAGTTAGGAGGAGAGAGACAGGCAGAGAGCACCTGCTATGCTATTGAAGTTTCGAACTTCAACCCGCATAAGGAAATCTGCAGGGAATTTCATTATCTACTTTTGAATAATCTTTGCTCTATCACGATGAATGGGAGAGGCTTCAAAAAGTTAGAAATCAACAGATGTTGAGCCAATTTTTCAACACTGGGAGAGGGGTCCCATTTTTGAAACTCTAGTCTAGAAGGCTTGAGCTCTTGAATATGTCATTAAGCAAATAGTGGAGGAGACCTTCAGACAAAAAGGTCTTGGGTGAGCAGAAACTCAAGAGTGAAGCAAACAACAGAGCAGGGTGAAAAGAGAAGGGTTGGAAGTTCCAGATGTGAAATCTGGCTCCACTCTTGGTAGGCTGTGAGAACGGAGGGAAACTACATCATCTCTTTGATCTTTGTTTTCTCAAGTAAAACGGGCAAAGGGGAGCTCCTTTGCAAGTTTGTTCAAATTAAGGGACTCGCTTAAACGAAAGCTTCAGGTTTGGTCTATAACAATACTCAATAAATGGTCATTTTTTAAAAAATAGCAACAACCTAACAACAAGATATAATTGCTAAAAAAACATATTCATTCTTGAGTGGCGTTAGCAGAGGTATGATGTTCTATGTTAGGGAGGGGAGAATTCTTCTGGCCCCTGAACTGGTCGAGATGCTGTATTTCCTTCTGGGCCTCACTCTTTAAAGGGGCATTATTTAGATGAATTTTTTGCCTGGGTAAATGACAGCCTCTCTCATTGTCACATCCATAGGAAGACAGATAGGATAGAAGGACTCTGGGAAGTCAACTCATGGAGACTGGTGCAGAACCCAGGAATGTTTAAAAGATAATCTGGAGGAAATGCAATGGCTCCTTTTTAAATATTTGAAAGGTTGAGATTTGGAAAGGGGGTTGTCTATGCTGGGAGACGCTGCAGAACTGCACAATCATCAGTAGGTAGAAGTAACAGGGATGTAAAGTGGCTGAACTTTCTAACAATCAGTAGTGTCCCACCAAACAGGCTGCCTCCTGCGGCACAGGGCTCTGTGATTATTCTGCTACCACAAAACCATTGCAAAGGAGGGAGCTCCCTGTGTTGTGAACCACTCTTTGGCTGTGCGGGTGGGTCTAGATGAATGTCTCTGTCACAGGAAGTGTGGGTGCCCAGAAGACCACCTCTGTGTGAAAGGAAACCCAAGCTTGCTGTGGGAGATGGGTTGAACTCCACCTGTGAAATTCCTGAAGGGTTTTAAGTGTCTGTGATTCTGGAATTTCAAGAAAGAACATCATTAGCAAATGTCAGTCAATTATCTGGATCCTTTAGTTTTGAAGGAAAATGCAAAAATCAAAACCTCAAAATCTAAAAAACCAACACTTGAAATATCTGGACTACTAGTTGGCCAATATGTTGGACTTTGAAACCAGACAGACCTTCATTAGAATCTGGATTGGCCATCTGTTACCTGTGTGAAGTAATCTTGGGCAAGTTATTTAACCTATCTAAAACCTGCTTCTTTGTATGATAGGGTACATGTGGATTAAACCAGGTAGCATGTTCCGTATAGTTACTAGTACTTAAGTAAAGTTAGTTATTATTACTAGTATAATTTATTAGTACTGTATCAAATTGGGGCCTGCAATAGGCACTGTAATAAAAGCCATGACTTTCAATGTAATATCCTAGAAAGATTTGGGGAGAAATGAACCCCAGGAGCTGAAGTGGGGCAATCCAAATCATCCACAGGCAGGTTCAGTCTGTGTCCCTCTGTTCAGAGAGATGTGCAAGAGACCCTTAAAAGAGGACTGAGGCCATGCAAGGTAAGCCATTAGCCAGATGCCCGCAGATCCCATCCAGTCTGGGTAGTTGGTGAGTGAGACATCATCAGGAGCAGTCCCAGGCCTTCAAGAAGCATCCAGAGAGTGGCTGAGGTAGTGAACACAAAGCAGGATTGCCAGAGGGGCCATTAATTCTGTCCTGCAGTGTTCTTGACCCTGGTCACCTGCACACATGCAACCCTGGTCCTGCAACAGTGGTACCACCCAGCAGTGAGGAGGCTGGGTGGCAGATTCACATAAAATCCCTAGAAGAAAGGGCTGCTTTGATGTCACTAATAATAATAGCAGCCTACTATTGATGTATGATTGATTATATCATGAAGCTAAAACCACATACTTTGAAATAGTGTTTCTGCTATTTTCTTAAAAAGTCTGCATGCAGGAAGAAATTAGGTGAGTGACCCACAGATAGAAGCCTCATGTTTTCTCTTTCATTTCCTTTTACAGCACTGGGAATTGGACCCAGGTTTCATGTTTGCTAAGCATGGGCTCTACCACTGAACTACACCCCAGTCCCCACTTCACTTTTTAACACATTAGCTTGCTGGGTCTCCCTTATACATAAGTACAACCCAAACTCCCTCACTGCCACTTTTCCAGGCAATCAGGGAATCTCCTGTAATCACAAGCGATGAAGATTCAAATATCCAAACCCTTAGAAAACAGAGAGAGAAAAATAAACAAGATCAAAGATGTGTTTGAAAGGAGACTAAAATATGCATTTGGAAAACATGAGAGTTAATGTAAACAAGATAAACGTACATCTGAAAAATGACTTAGATGTACATTTGAGGAAAGAGGAGTCACAGTATTGAGTTAGAAGAACAAAGGGAAGCTGGGCATTTCGACTCTAGATGGCTACAGTCATGTCAAGCAGAATCCATGGTGCATGTTTGTAATTACAGCTACTCCAGAGGCTGGGTCTGAAGGATTGAAAGTTTGAAGCCAGCCTCTTAGTGAGACCCTATCTCAGAATAAAAGGTAGAGGGCTGGGGAGGCAGCTCAGTGGCAGAGCACTTGGCTAGCATGTGGGAGGCCATGGATTCAATCCTTGGTACCACAAAAAAGAAAAGAAAAGGAGGTGGGGGGAATTCACCATTGGGAGAGTAAAATATTAAGGATGATTTTTAGTTTAAAAAAACCTTCAACTTAGTTTAAGTTTTGACCTTTAGAACAAATCTGTTGATGGGGGAGGGGTGGGTAGAGTGTTGCTAGGGGAGAAGGAATGTGCTAGTAGTTTCCTCGGCTGACATTAATGACAGGACTTGAACTTGTGCGGGCAGGTGCCGAGTCCTTTTCTGTACTGTTCCACAGCCCAGTGCCTTCTTGAGCACAGCTCAGGGATTTCTTTTGAGTAAATAAAAGTCTTATAAATAGAAGCTTGGTTTTCTTTTAAGTTTCAGTTTGAAGCAAAGATGGCTGAATAAAGATAAGACAAAACCTCACGCCTCCCGTCTCCTGCAGTAGACTCTTGGCTGTCTGAGGGCAGCGGGCTGAATCTTACTCAGTTCTTATCCCCAGTTAGCACAGTGCCTGACACAGAGTGGACCCTGGATCAAGGTTCATTGGAATGAGTCAGGTGGATTCTGCGATGGCCAGGTTTTCAGGGCAGGTGGTGGATATAATATCTGGAGTTGATAAAAAGGCGAGGAAATTGAAGCCGGGGCAGCAGCATGACAACAGGAGACAGGGCTGGATGCTGCTCTCTGCTTCTACAGGTACCTTTCGGCATCCTTAGCCATCCTTTCTTCCTTACATGTTCCCTGGAAGTGCTGTCACCATCCATGGTCTTTTTTTACAGCCAAGCACCTGAGGCTCAGAACACTGAGCAGAGGATGAGAAGGCCTCTGAGGTTCCTTTCAGGGCTGACTTTCGCTTTAGCAATTTCTGTGACCTTTCAGGACAGAGAGGCTGAGATTTGGTACCAGGTAGACCAGATTTTCTGATGTTTGACAGTTTTTCAGTTTCCTTTGGGTGATGTGTTGTCATGAGAGCTGTTTACTCAGCGCCAATGAGGCTTTGTGATGAGAGGCAAATGCTCTTAGACAACCTGACGTGTCAGCCCAAGGGAAGCCACCTTCTTGTGAATCATGCGTTTGGCTGTCAGGATGGCCCAGTGGTCAATGAATCCAGGCCAGGATTCCATCTCCTGTTTTGGCTTTAGAATCACAGAGTTGGGTCAGTCATGAGCCATCGGTTAAAGCTCATTGAGATCCTGGATTTCAGGCCCACCTCTGCTGTGCTTTATAGAGTTGATGACATATGAGAAAGAAAAGGATCTGTCCCAGTGACCTGAGCCAAGACTTCTGGATTCCTGCTTAAAACTTGCAAGATAAGTAGGACTCAAGTCACCGTATAGAGTTCCTACAGGGCAGTTTCCTAATGAGATTTTTAATTCTAACAAAGATGCTCTTTAACCTCTACTTAAGTTCCAAATCCTATTTTAGAGAAGGGAAGGAGAGAGAGAGACAGAAGAAAACAGAGAGAAGGGAAACTGAGACAGAGACAGAAAAAAAAATACAAGCAAAACAAGACAAAAACCTAAGAAGACTCTTCAATATAAAGAACTATGTAGCAAATATCCTCTTGTAAGTTCATTGTGAAAATGAACTTCTTCATGAATTTGCTTTTTTGAAAGACACCTAGCTGTTCCTATCAAAATCCCTCTCCTGATTTTGGTATGGCCTTGAATGTCTGTAGCCAGATCATTCTTTTTTCTTCTTCCTTCTCAATTCCAGTTTGCATAAAAACTTGGAATGGTGAGCTTGGCTGCCCTCTCCACTTTTGGTGGCCCCTTCTGCCTCCACAAAGGCTCTTCCCTCACACCTACCTTCTGCCACTGGAGGGTACGTTCTGCCCATCTTAAAGGCATCTGAAAATGTGACTTCTGGGCGTTCTTTTGGAAGATAGTTCTGCCATGTAATGAGTTAAGCAGATCGTCCATCAGCTCTGTTTTTAAATAAAACATGAATAGCACAGTTTATGGCTCCCACTTTTCACACAGCAGTTGAACCTAAGAGGAAGTATTCGTTTTAGTGGTTCTAATCCTAATGTCCAGGCAGCCATGCTGCTTTATTAGGCTTTTCCTGCATTGGAGAATGTCTGCCTGTGGACAAGAAGAGGGCTCTATAGGAGCCAGATAGAGGGTTCTCAGGGCCATGGACAACTTGGATGTGCACAACACTGTTGGCTGGCTTCCTTGTCACTGCAGAAGGTCCCTGCTACCCCTGAGACAGAGTCTCCTGGAAAGCAGGGTGGGGGCTGGTGTCTGTGAGGCATGGCATGCATTTGTCCTGAGAGAAACATGCCCCATTTTCTATCAAAGACACCTGGGCTCACAGAAAAACAATCTCCTTTTCCCTCCTCACACTGCCATTGAAGCATCCTTCCCACAAGTTGGACTTAAAAATATATGCACCTTCAGCAACCATGGTGGGGAAGCCTGTGGATTAAAAAGATAGACTGGGTGACAAGCTTGGCAATATACCTGGCACATGATTAGCTCCAATTTGCAGATGGAGAAACCGAGGCTGAGATTTTCATAAGGTTGAGTGCTATTATTTAATGGAGCCCAGACTCTCGCCTATATTTTCTGATTCCAGATCCCACGTGGTTTCTGTAGCTTCTGTCCCCCAAGTACACCTGTCTAGATCCTTGCTAGAGTCAGTGTCAAGACCCAAAGGAACAGTAGATGCTGGGATCAGGGTCGCAGAGTAGGGCTTGGAGCAAGTGTGCAGGAGGGTCAGTCTGCACTCATGCTATGAAGTGACTGCCCGTAGGTAGGGCAGACCCCAAAGCCTTCAAAACCCTGCACACCGCCACCCATGTTCTCCAGCCTCCTTTGCAGCACTCCTGAATGAGCCCAGGAGTTTCTGAGCTGGCCTGGACCAAAAGCTCAATGCCAAATTTAACACACAAGGCCTAGAGAACCACCATCCTATGACAAAATGCAATCTCACTTAAGGATCTACAACTTCTGCACGTTGCCTGGGTGCTATAATAGCGGAAAGTCCGCAGGACAGAGAGATGTGTTTTGTTTTTTAAATTGTTGATGGCATTCAAACAGATGCTAATATCTTTTTTACTGTTCCATTGCTGCAAATGTCTTTGCCCAGAGAAGAAAGGTTTCAGCACAAGGGTTTCTTAATTAAATATTGCCTGATGCCAGATTACCACTCAGAAGGCAGCGGTGGGTTCCATTAAAGGATGAACTTTACTCCCACAGCTGACAGCTGATTAATGTGTTAATTAGAAACCCTGCCCCCCCTCCCCCAGTTACCCAAATCTTCTCATAAGCCCAGCAGAATGTATATATTGTGCCCATGTGGGTAACCTCATGGCATACTTTGGCTTTGACTTTGGACGTTTATATAAAAATGAAGGCTCAGTTGCCAATATGAATAGCTTTCTTTCTTTCCAGAGGAAATACAAGATGGAAAGAGTTATAGGAACCAGAAGTCCTGCCTTTCAGTTTTCTGGTATCAAGAGCAAGTGCTATTTCTGCTGAGGCAGTGTCTTTTGAGCAGTTTAACGGTGTAGGTTGCCACACATTTATTTCACAGGAAAGGAGTGAATCCATCAGGCCACTGAGCTTATAAGTACTACCCTGGCAGTCAGCCACCAAAATATAAATACTCTAAATGGACTAAAGGAAATATTCATTCTGTTGTTTAGAATTGGACACATCCCAGGAAGGTAAATTTAATCTTTTTGAGGACTGCTGTTCTGGGGTTGAATGGAACATGCATTTGTTTATCTCCTTTGTGATCTTTTTGTCTTCCTGGTGATACATTATGTATTTGTGATACGAAGCATTTCAGCTGTCTTGCTCAATGGCATCGCATTTGCTGATTGTTCAGTCCCCAGATTGGCATCGTTAAACAGCGTCAGCCCCCATCCAATCTGGGACCTGTTAGGGAGAGAAGGGGAACCAAAGAGGCCAGATTCCAACAGAAACAAAGCTGGGGTGGAATTAGGGGAAAATCATTCCCGAGCCCAGCAAGTTGAGCTCTGCACTTCTTGTCTTTATCTTTTAAAACGTCTGAAGGAATTTTGGTACTTATTGGCATAATGAAGAAAAAAGAAGGCCTCAAAAAGTAAAAATAAAATAAAATTAACAAAATGTAAAGTTGGTCAATAGGAAAAGAAGGGAAGAATACTCCCACACCACCACAATTCAGAAAACCTCCGTGCATGAGACACAGGCAGTGTATTTTGTGGATATGCAAATGTTATTTTATTAAAGAGAGGGAGATACAGTATATATTTTCACCCAGCTACCACATCTTAAGTAATCAGCTCAGCCTCTTATGATGAAATCTTTAATTACTACAAGTGTGTCATTAGTTAGATGTAGAATGAATGATGGTACCGTGTGTTATTGCCTCACATGATATACCCATTTGTGCCATAAATTCATTGACCTCATCTTAAATGATGTGTCCTGTAAGACAGACTTGATTCATTATTTCTTAAGTGACAATATTTTTCCCCCTCTAATAATTTTTTTCTTCATCAGAAAGATTGATTTTTGAATTTTTAGGTCAGTGTTCTGAATTGAAATGTAATAAGGCAAGATGATACACACACACTACTCACATTACCCCAAAACAGGACAAAAATGGCATGCTACGGCCTGAGCACTTGCAGATGCTGCAGAAAGTCAAGCGCTGACATTAAGCCTTGGTTTCAATGGAGAAGTTTGATGAAGTAGAATTTTTGCTTAACTGTAATATCTGTAATTCTTCCTATGTGGAAATAGATCAAATATGGTGGGGAATTCTCACTTGATAATTAGAATAAATCTATGAACAATCCTTATTCATTAAAGAATTCTTTAAAATGAAGGAAATGAAGGGAGAACATTTAAGTTATATTTAGATTATTATTATTATTATTATTATTATTATTATTATTATTATTCACTCTGCTTGAAAATATTTACTTAGCTTGAAGAGACAGGGATCTTCAGGAAGTAAAAAAAAAAAAATGTTTTGGTTTTTTTTTTCAATTTGGCAATTTAAAAACCAGTTAAGGATTTCAGAAAGCTCTTCCCCCTTCTGGTTAAAAAATAAGATCCAAAAGAAGCATGCCAGAAAAACTGGCATATTATTTTGATTAGTTTAATTCATTGATAATGTTGTTTAGTCCACAATTAAAGAAGTTATATTTGATATCTCACTTCAAGCTTGTAAATTCATAGAATTTACAAGCTTGTAGGCTTTCTATGGAGGCCTAATATTGAAAAAGAGACAGGAGAATTTGTTTCATGGTAGATTGAAATGTCACATCATTTTATGTTAACTCTATTAAAATGATCAGACTTTAAAAATAACTTATGTGTATGGTATTTCCACTTCTAGTTACTTTAACCTTTACCTAGAAGAGAAATTTGAGGGTCTGATGGATTCTGTGGGACTCTTATCAAAGGCAATTCTGCATGTATTTGTAAACTGGGCATCTCACTAATGGAAAAAAAAAAAAAACTTAATTCAGGAGGAGAACCTGAAACATTGTAGTGAAAGATAGGAGACTATAAATATTAAAATTATTATTTCTTAACCTCTTTAATCTCTGTAACAGTTTTCCTAACTAAATTGAGAAGATGCCTTTCTAATCATTAAAGGTCACTCAGCAGTGTTCTCACTCTCAGATTTTTGCAAGAAGTGTTTTGAAAGGACAATTTGATATGAGACCAGACTAAAAAACTAATGGGTGGCAATAAGTTTATTTTATTCAATCTCACACTGTCAAGTTTATTACCTGTAAATATAGTGGAGGAAAAAAAAGTGAGAAGGAAAAGAGTAGATTTGCATATACAGACCCACATCTGCCAAGCGAGTATTCGCCCACAATCACATAGCAGCATGCCACCACTGTTTACAATCAAGAAAAGCTGAGAGTTAAATGAGATGAGTAATCAAATGCCCAGCATATGTTGTTTTTGCATTGTTTATGTGACCAATCATTATTAAAATTTATCATCTTTTAATTACATCCATTTACAATAGTTACACACACACACACACACAGAGAGAGAGAGAGAGAGACACATCAGAACAGACACTCTTCAAAAACAGGTTTCCTTTTAGAACCATATTGGAACCAGTGCTTTATGAGAGAGAAACTTGAATTCAATAAACTCACCATTGCACTGTTTCACAATTCCTCCCTGGTGCTGTATGGCTTGTGTGCTAAGGAAATGACAAAATAAATAAATAAATAAGAAAAAGAAAAAAGAATGTGTGTTGTAAAAGTCTGTCAAAAAAAGTGAGGCACTGAAAGAACTATTGAAAATTTTGACATCTGTTTATCTGTTTATAGCTATGGGAAGATTACTCATATTAATTCTTGTTTAAAATGCCATATGAAGGAAAGACATTTGTGCAAACAAGAGTCATATTTGAATTGTAGATCATGTCTTCACCATCTGTGAGAGCTGATGGTGTTGCAAAATTAATGTGTTAATGAAATCACAATAATTTCTCCAAAGTAATGGGTTCTGAAGCCGAGAATGACTATTTTTTGAACTTTGATGTCTGGTGATTTCCAATTGGGAAAAGCTCTCAGCCTTTAATTAGTTCTGCAGCCCAACTTTAAAATAAATTTGGTGATGTCTTTCTTTTGCCAGGAGTATTTGAAGGGGGAAAAAGCCATAACAACTTTTGGAAAATGTTCTCTGATGTTTGAAAAGTTGTTAAATAAGACTGCCTGCCAAGAAATGTCACCAAAAATTCTGACTACTGAGAAAGAGTGGGCAAACAGCTCAAAAAATAATTCTAGCTTGCTGCAACATCACAGGTTGGGAATAGCTAAACCTCACACAGACTTCATGACTAATTCCAAGTTTTTCCTTGGAAGCCAGACATAATGATGTTCAGTGCTTTGTGTTATTGGTTAACACAGCACACCCTTTCCAACTGCATTATTGGACACAGTGAATAGTGTAAAGTGACTTTACATGAGGAGAATTTTAAGGAGTTATGTGTTTCCTGTCCACCGAGCTTTCTGGAGAATCCTTCCCTCCAAAACTATTTAGATTTGTGTTTACAGTGAGCCTGTTTGACAAATGAAAGTGTGAGGGCAGGTATACTGGGCAGGTATATGTACTTCTATTTGTCAGAGCCATCTTTGAGACATGCTTAAAGAGGTCTACATAATTTCTATAAAAAGTATAGGGACTGTGATCATTGCTATTCTGAAGTTAGTATTTATAAAGCAAATGCATCATTTCACAACATTCCAGAATTTTACCTCTTAGAAGGAAATGCTTCAACCTATTTGAAAAATTATGATAGTTTAAAAGAATCTTTACATGAAATGTGAAATGCCATCTACCTAAGGAAATTGCTTATCTTACCTGATTTTTTTTTTTTTAACTGTGTTGTAGGTATGTGACTGGTGTAAGCACATAAGACACACAAAAGAATACCTGGATTTTGGGGACGGGGAAAGAAGGCTTCAGTTCTGCAGTGCAAAATGTCTCAATCAATACAAAATGGACATTTTCTACAAAGAGACCCAGGCCAATCTTCCAGCTGGGCTGTGCAGCACATTACACCCTCCCATGGAAAATAAAGCAGAAGGCACCGGGGTGCAGCTGCTCACTCCAGACTCTTGGAATATCCCGCTAACAGATGCTCGGAGGAAGGCCCCCTCCCCGGTGGCTGCAGCTGGCCAAAGCCAGGGCCCTGGCCCATCGGCGTCCACCACGGTCTCTCCATCTGACACTGCCAACTGCTCTGTCACTAAAATCCCCACGCCAGTGCCCAAGTCCATCCCCATCAGCGAGACTCCAAACATCCCTCCTGTCTCTGTTCAGCCACCTGCTAGCATCGGACCTCCCCTCGGCGTCCCTCCTCGTAGCCCTCCCATGGTGATGACCAACCGCGGCCCGGTGCCTCTGCCCATCTTCATGGAGCAGCAGATCATGCAGCAGATCCGCCCACCTTTCATCCGCGGGCCACCACACCATGCCTCCAACCCCAACAGCCCACTGTCCAACCCCATGCTTCCCGGCATTGGGCCCCCGCCTGGAGGCCCCAGGAACCTCGGCCCCACTTCTAGCCCCATGCACAGACCCATGCTATCGCCCCACATCCATCCCCCGAGCACGCCCACCATGCCTGGGAATCCCCCTGGCCTGCTGCCCCCACCTCCCCCCGGAGCCCCCTTGCCGAGTCTTCCCTTCCCACCGGTGAGCATGATGCCAAATGGCCCGATGCCGGTGCCCCAGATGATGAATTTCGGGTTGCCGTCGCTCGCCCCGCTGGTGCCACCCCCCACCCTGCTCGTGCCATACCCGGTGATCGTGCCCCTGCCTGTGCCCATCCCTATCCCTATTCCCATCCCTCACGTCAATGATTCCAAGCCCCCCAATGGATTCTCCAGCAACGGGGAGAACTTCATTCCGAGCGCCCCTGGCGACTCCTCGGCAGCGGGGGGCAAGCCAGGCGGACACTCCCTGTCTCCCAGGGACTCCAAGCAGGGCTCGTCTAAGTCCTCGGACTCGCCGCCTGGCTGCTCTGGCCAGGCCCTGAGCCTGGCGCCTGCGCCCGCGGAGCACAACCGGAGCGAAGTGGTGGACCTGACACGGCGCGCCGGCAGTCCCCCGGTTACCGGCGGCCAGCTCGGCTTCCCGGGCGTGCTGCAGGGACCGCAGGACGGCGTCATCGACCTGACCGTGGGCCACCGGGCCCGGCTGCACAACGTGATCCACCGCGCGCTGCACACGCATGTCAAGGCGGAGCGCGAGCCCGGCGCCGCGGAGCGCAGGACCTGCGGCGGCTGCAGGGACGGCCACTGCAGCCCTCCCGCCGCCGGCGACCCGGGCCCGGGCGCCCCCGCGGGCCCCGAGGCCGCTGCGGCCTGTAACGTCATCGTGAATGGCACGCGTGGCGCTGTAGCCGAGGGCGCCAAGAGCGCGGAGCCGCCGCCCGAGCAGCCGCCGCCGCCACCGCCTCCCGCGCCGCCCAAGAAGCTGCTGTCGCCCGATGAGCCGGCGGTGAGCGAGCTGGAGTCGGTCAAGGAGAACAACTGTGCTTCCAACTGCCACCTGGACGGGGAGGCGGCCAAAAAGCTGATAGGGGAGGAGGCCCTGGCGGGGGGCGACAAGTCGGACCCTAACCTTAATAACCCCGCAGACGAGGACCACGCCTATGCTCTGCGGATGCTGCCCAAGACCGGCTGCGTGATTCAGCCTGTGCCAAAACCCGCGGAGAAGACTGCCATGGCGCCGTGCATCATCTCCTCGCCCATGCTCAGCGCCGGGCCCGAGGACCTGGAGCCGCCGCTCAAAAGGAGGTGCCTCCGAATTAGAAATCAGAATAAGTAAAAGGTTTGTATGTCCACCTGGGCGCTCCTCCACGAGCCACTGCACCTCGCTTTGCTTTTCACAAGGCAGACGCGAGAGAGTTGTATTAATAATCGTGATTTTTTAAAAACCTTGCGTATTTTACAGTACACATTGTGTGGTCGTGTACTATCTACGTTTGGATCCAACAACTATGACACTGAGCACTTGCTTAGTAACACCAGTCCCTATTTACAGCTGAGAAAACAGCCACAGCATGTCTAAGTGTCATGCCCAAGGTCACTTGAGGGTAAAGTTCAGCCTTGAACTGGAGTAAAAAGACTGTTTCAATTACATTTTAATTTTACTATTAGGCTCATCTCTGTAATTCACCCTGCTAGAGAGGAGGAGGATGTGGAAAGGAAGGAGAGATTATTTTGGAACCCTAAATTTTGGTCGTAAGATTTCAGTAGTGAAAAGCCCAGGGAACTCCTGAGCTGGGAGACCTACTACAGCAGGTAGCCTCATTGGAAGAATGTCCCAAATCATCATATTTTATTGATAACCATGGGATACCATCTGTAGGATGCAAATAAAAATGAAACTTCTTATACACATAGATATGTCACCTGAGCGCAGGCCACCAAGCCACACTTGCCTGAAAAAGTGATGAAGCTCATAACTTCTTGTCTACCAGTTTTCTTCCTTCAGTTTGGCACCAACCAGCGTTCACCAATGCAAACCTGAATCCTAGCTTTGCTGTCTCCCCCTTTGGGGCTCAGTGGCTCAGCTGTGCACTGTTCACTTCTGCAGACAGTGGAAGCTTGGTTAGGGAAAAGGGGAAGGCCTTGCTAAAACAAGAGAGAGTCACAGATTTCAGAGAGGGGCTTGTGTGACAACCATAGCCAGATGTGGCCTGGTCTGCTCCTCTCACCAATCCTGGTAGAATAGGCATTGGATGCATATACCAAAGAGGAAGATGCAGCTTAGAAATCTTGCCCAAATCAGCTGGTAAGCGGGGGAACTTGTATTCAGTTCAGGTTGTTGCCTGAGCAAGTGGGCAGCAAACAAGCCAAAATGCTGTTGAGTTTATCAACTGCCTATGGAAAAGAGAAGAGACATAAAACATTTATTGAGCACTTCACTCGTGCACTGCTCCTTCCAGGGCCGGGGAGGATACAAAGGTGAAGATGATGCTGTACCTGCTCCCAAGGCATTTACCTGGTGGGGATGGAAATCCAGGAGGCCTGGCGTAGGAGAGACAGGAAGAAGAATCACTCCCATTTGTGTGTTTGAAGTGCTTCTCAGTAGTATATATTTGGATATGTGATTAAGACAATCACATTCATTCTCCTGAAGAATAAACTGGGGGAGAGGGGTAGGTTATGGAACTTATCAACGATGATTGTCATGTTAGTAAAGCAGAGATGAGATTCAAGTGCAGGCTCTCTGACTCCAGAGCTACATTTTCTTTACCCCACTGTAGGAGAATAGGCTAATAGGTTCCTTCCTTACTCTACTTACTGAAATTTTTTGTCCATCTCAGTTGTTCTGAGGGAGTTTCTAAAAAAACACTACCAAACCTCTATTTACCAATTTCCTCAATTGCTCAGATAATATTTCGTTCTTATTTTTCCAGCTCCAACAACAAACCTGGTGGGACATAAAATCATGGAGTGTAACCCTTGGTGTGGTGTGCCCATCCCATTGTCTCTAGGTTGGTGTATCTACATGGGCACCTCACATAGCCAGAGGTTTGCTTAGGAAGCACAGAACTAGAGCAAGGGACTTGTTGGATGCTGTAAGAAGGGATTCTCAGCCACCATGGTTTGAGGGTTCCTTTTCCACGGATGGCTTTGCCAGTATAAGTAGACTACTATAAACGAGTTATTCATTCCTTCTTGATTTTACATCTGTGAGTTCTGTTGTCTGAAGACAGAAGGCCTCAGCCTCCTCACAGATAACTCAGTTGAAAATGCCCCTGATTTGTTCAGAAAAGTAATTTCATCTGCTTGACAAAGCTTTGAGTAATGGGAAGGTATGTGACAAATAAGTGACCACCTTCAGTAAGTCAGAAAGCCTTGGGAATTACCATTTAAATACATTCTAATATCACTCAAATAGCATTAAAGAAAGATTGGGAGAGTGAAAGAATTTACTTCCATTAGTGAGTTGAGAAGTGACCTGGTCAAGAATAGTGACACAAGCCTATATGTAGCATGGGACCAAAAGTTCATAAAAGCATAAAATATATGATGGCTATTTGGATGATCTATGTTTCTGAATAAAGAATCAAGTGAGGGTCTTACATGTGGACCAGGATCATTACTAAAAATATTAACCCGGTTTCAGCCAATTTCAGACAATACCTCTTGAGATTAGAGTTCTTTTTGTAATGGATCCCCCAAGAAATTACAGTTTTTCTCTAATGTCAGAAATACTCAGGCTTTGTTGGCTACTGAGAGGTGGCAAGGCAAGTGATTTAAGAGGGGGGAAGAACCATCTTCCCTCCACTCAATCACACCTCCTCTTGCCCTTAGTAGTTCCACGTCACCTCACAGTGCAGCCTCAGCCTGCCATAATTCACTCATACCCTCTGGCCCTTCCTGCTTTTCTGTGCACACGCAAGGCGATGCTGTTTTTCTTCTATACCTTCAGAAACTCAGCCCATTCATACGGTTGTGGGAATTGAAATGCATCCATTAAATAAAGAACTGGGTAGCTTTTGTGCCCTGATGGGGCACTCTTTGATGACAAGTTAAAGCCAAAGCAAAAGCATTAAGAAACCCAAAGCAGAATGCAGTCTGAGATGCGGTAGGTGAGAGAGGTGCCTGTGAGCAATGTCCCCTGTGCCCGTCGGTGATTCATTATGATTTCTCACAGGAGAGTCTGTCAGCAGCTCCTGTCAGTGTTCTCCATTCTTCTTGTTATGTCCACCTGTCTCGTACTGTATTATGATTTAAAAAAAGAAAACATTTAAAATAGATCCAAAGCAGACTGTATCTGAAAATCAACCCAGCTACAGCGGTCTTTGATGAAACCATCATATTTGTTAGTTCCTTGCAAATTACAGCCCTCCCCTCCCATTTCCAAGTTATTCTGTACCTGACTTTATGTTTTTTTATTTGTTGATACAACTACAAATGATTTCAAATGATTTTTCTCCAGAGGCAGAACTAATTGTTTAGTTGAAGATTGTAAAAGGTTGTAAACTCCCTTTAATCTTCAACTTTTAAGACTCTAAATACCAGTTCTGCAGCTTCTGTAGCTAGGGAAAAAAAAATCCCCACAAATAATAAGGAAAACAATGTATAAACATTTCTCAAACTATTCTATCCACGAAGAATTCCATTTATAAATGGAATACTCCCTTCTTTGTCTTTGCCTGGGAGCTTGGGGGATAGCTGTTTGTATTTGTACATTTTTCTGAATTTCTATAGTTTACACTTGTTTATGGTACATTGGGGAGTTCAGAGTAACCATTTGCAAATGTTTGAATATATTCAAAAGAAAATGCTCCCCCTCCTCAGTTTTCCAGGGAAATGAAGTATTCTCTTTAAGTAAAATAATCAATGGAAAAAATGTGTTCCAGGAATAACCCTTTCACCCCCGCTCTTCCATTCTCCAGGAATAACAGGTCCATATAACTTCCCACCTTTGTGGTTCCCAAATTTGTTTGTTTCTTGAACCATAGAAACATATAGAAAGAAAATATGAAACTCTTTTCTCTGGTCTTGACTCTATGATCTGGGATCACCAGTAAGATTCAGCTCTGCATTTTCTCTGAGGGAGCTGGAAGGGGGGACCTGTAATGTTGACTTCTTAATTTGGTCATGCATCCTCAATCCCAGAACCAATTATTGTAAGGTGAGGGGTTCATCTCATTAGGAAAGTCAAAAGGGAGGAGGTAGCAAGTAACTTTTTACCAGTTTAGTCTCTCGGACTGAAGTTGAAGAAAAAAGTATTATTATTGTATATAATATGACAATAATAGTATTATTATTTGAAACAATACTATGGTAGCCCACTTTTAAAGCAGAGGAAGGAAGGAAAACTGAAAGAGACAAGAGGAAATTAGAATTGACTGGATGTGCTCAGATTCTATGCCAAACTTGAGCTGTTTAAGTTTCCAGTATATAAAATGGTTGAAATTCTCATTGGTGACAGTCCCTGAGTTAAAGGTTAGCCTTGTCTGTCAGAATGCAGTTGGCCTTATAGTTTTAGTAGAGGTACTTCGAAGAGTCAATGAGAAGCCACCAGGTCAGGTTGGTGTCATGTCCACCTGTTAGTGGGTGTCCTTGTCAAGGACCTGAGAGTGTCCTTGCTGTGATCATTCCAGACTTGCAACGGAAAGCTTTAAGGATGAACAATGTCAAGATGGGCCATAAACATGTCCCATTTAATGAGCTGCTGGATCCATGTTAACCCTCATGACAAACGGCTTGAAAGGGAGGATTTTAGTGTGCAAGAATTTGACTTTTAGAAATCGTGTCAATCAGATTATGATGGAATTTGAGATAATATGCGACCATGTTATTATTATTTTCAGAAATAGTCAAAACCTTCCATCTTCAGAAGGCCTAGAACTAGGATTAGGCTAGAAAAGTGCTTAATGCATACGATGGACCCACACAGGGCAGTGCAAGTGCAGCACTAGTCCTGGATGTGATCTTCACACCTTCCAGTCCATGTGGCAGCTCCCCAATGCTGGTCTCATGGCTCCATGGACTAGTCCATCTGAATGGCCTTTAGCAGCGCCCCCTGAAATTTCGTGGACAGTTTAATGTGCCTATCATAGAGGCATTCTCTTGGGAGAAGAGGTCCATAGATTTAGAAATATCTGAGTTGGACTTTTTCATTTCTCGAGAAAGTTTTTCATAATTTCGAAATTTTTTCATAATTTGAGAAAGTTGAATTAATTGTAAGGTTTCTTTAAAAATTAGCATTTAAACTTTTGGCAATTTTTGCTATGGGCCTAATGTTGCAAAACCACAGTTGCAGCTACAAAAATGTAGTATTTGCCTTGAAAAGATTGCCTTATTGACACAATGCAAAAGTTCCAACTTACCATACCTGGCAAATGGAAAAAGAAGTAAAGGGAAGCAAGAAAAGAAATAAACTAGGTACTTCCCTGGCACTTGGACTTTCAAAATTTATATAGTATTGGGAGATGCCATTATTCTGTGGGAAACCCATCTACCCTGCCACTGAGGCCCAGAGAGCAGGATGGCTGGAGTCAGGAAAAAAAAAAAAAGGCAGGTCAATAAACGCAGGGACATTGTGGACAGATGTCTAGGAGTGCTCCCTATTCCTCCAGCTCTCTAGTATACTTTCTCACCTGAGAAAGGAAATTAGAATTGACTGGATGTGCTTAGATTCTATGCCAAACTTGAGCTGAAATACTCTCCAGGATTGGGTTCCATGAATCACTCCCTTGTCGCACTGAGTGGCTGCCTGTGCATCATGGTCCAATCATTTACACCTACCTTCGTGCAGACAAGCATTTCAGAGGGGCAGCAATGTCTGAGGAACAGAGCACAAGACAGCATGGAACACTTACCTCATGCGGTGGAACACTTACCTCTACCCGGTCACCCTGCCTTTTCCAGACTTTCCTGTCAACGAGACCATGCCAAAGGGACAGGGTGGGGGCATTCAATTTTCCTTCACCGTGTTCCACACAGAAATTCTTCTGTATCCTTCAGTTGCCATTTTAAGTGCAAAACACTTTATATGTGGGTGGATGTCAAGGTAATGCATTCTGCATATGTAGACTCTTTTTTTTTTAATGCCTTCAAAAGGCATAAAGGGAATTTGTTCAAAGAAACTAGCTTTAGGAGATAAACAGCACTGGTGGCATTTAATAGCATCCCATTCTCAAGGAAAAGGAGTAAATGACATCTCAGATGCCAGTTGTACATTCTCCATAGTGCTCCTCAAGATTTGTGGAGCTCCACAGCAATGGGCTTGGGAGGAAAGTAGGGTAGGATCAGGATTGAGAACACATGGCCATCAACAACAGGGAGGAAAGCACGTGCAAATTTGTTTTGTGTATTTGTTGTTTATCATTTAAGAGATTCTAGTGAAAATGGAGCAGAAGTAAATGACGACGACAACAATAAATGGTACAACTTGGGATTGGACTCTAGTGCTTTAAACTAGTTCCTGAGTGTACTCCTAATTATTCTTAAATTGCAAACCAGACAAGATGTCCCTGAGATCTCTTAACTCTGCCACTTCTAGGACTGAGTTACCACCCAAAGCCAAAAGATGCTTGTGCCTGGGCACCATGTTGCCCTCTACACAACCCTGAATAGGGAGCAGGGACCCCCAGGGGCAGAACTGCCTTTCCACAAAGCTGAGGGGACAGGCCTGTGTTTGTCACATTCCCATTCAGATGTTTGGCTGCCCCAGGGCTGGTTGTCTTCTCATCTTCCAGTCTGAACCTATGGCGTGTTGTCTTTGATGCCAAGCTACGTTTTATTTGGGTAAAAAAGAAAGTAAGAATGTGACTGATAGCATTTAAAGAACTGAAGGGGAAAACACACTTTATGAACTCATTTGAGATGAAACTTTGACCTAATGTCCCCCAAAATGTCATTAAAAAGTATATCTCTCCCTCATTTGCATGGCTTATTTCCCTAGACACAGTTTTGGTATTGGAAATGAATGGTGTTCCCATACAACACATGTGTCTCAATTTGTAATGATATCCTCCTTGCAGCTGGCTTAGTTCTCCAAGTGTTTCTAAACTGTTACTGTCTTAAATTTGAGCCAACCTACAATAACAAATTATCTAGAAGCAAAGTGGCTAAACTGCATTTGGTGAGAGAAGGGGAAACCCTATATTTCATCCTTCCACTCTTGTTTTGGAAATTCGGACTGTAACATGATCTTTTTCTAAAGAAATCTACACACGCACACTTTAAAAATTGTGCAGATTGGGTGTTGTGGGAGCAAGAATGATCAGGTTTAAGTTTCCCTATGAAGTTCTGCATCCCATCAACAAGCCCTTTTGATATTTTAAACCCATATTTAGAGTAATTTCAAGATATTTGGAGCACATGTGGTTAAATGTAAAACTTTGTCATTATGATTTGTTAGATGCTTATACTTTAAATATTTATAAGCCATTTTTAAGTACTTTATCCAAAAGCCTTCTCCCACTAGAATACTATAATTGAGCGGTATCTGAGCATCATTCCAGAGGATGCAGGATGAAGCCACTGTAGCATGCAGGCACGTTCTTGCTTCTCTGGTTCTAATTCAAATGTCATTTTTAGTAGATTCAGCTAATTTTTAAAATGTATAAAAAGTTATAAACAGAGTTGGTTATCTGTGATTAAAAAAATTCTCCAGTACACAAAATGTAAAGTGTTCTTTCTAGTTTGAACCACTTTGAGTTTCACTCTTTTTATTTCCTTTTTTTTTTAATACCAGGAATTGAACCCAGGGGCACTTAACCATTGAGCCACATCCCCAGCCTTTTTATTTATTATTTTGAGTCAGGGCCTCAATAAGTTGCTGAGGCTAGCTTTGCACTTGTGATCCTCCTGCTTCAGCCTCCTGAGCCACTATGATTACAAGCATGGGCCATGGTGCCTGGCCTCTGCTTCTTTTTCTTATTCTAAGAGTAATTAGTAAACTGCCCATTAGTATGTCAGATCTCAATCCAGTTCATATCCATATGAACTTAAGTGTCATAGTTCTCCTCCAGATGTCTTAGGGACAATTTATTGGCAGATAGAATGTATTCAGAATACACCTTCAGCTATCTTAGAAAGTAAGGTATGGGAGCTTGTCTTCATTGTAGGTAGCCCATTTGGGCACTTATAGAAAAGAGGAGGGGAAAAATATTTTTCCAACACATAATCTATTTATTCTTTGGAGGTTATAAATCAAACTGATCACAGACCACTTTATGGCTAGCAAAATATAAATTTCTGGTAAGAATGGGGGAAAAGAAGGCTTAAAAGGGCTCATAAACTTTCTTCAACATCTAATAGTTCTTCCCAAACAGCATTTTCATGAGTTAAGTGTAAATGAGTCAGAAACATATAGATTGAATTTCTTTTAAAAATACATGTGGGTTTAAAAATTAAGGCCAAAGTGCTTGGCAAAATAAGGTTTGATTTTAGCCAAATCCCAAATGTTTGAAAAAATAGTTCTAGAATTTGCCAAACCAAAAATATATCCAGGTCCCTCCATTTGTCCCATTTAATATGATGATGACATCATAAACATGGGACTTAATGGCTATTTTCATGTTCCCCAAAGTTTGAGTAACATGAATCTCACATACTAACTGAAAAATTATTTTTAAAAAATTGGTGGAAAACGTTATGAACTTGCACATGAATACGAGGGCTGCTGGTTCGGGGTTCTAGTCCCAATTCTGACAGTGCTTCTCACTGATCAGCTGGCCCATCACCTTGTTCTCTGTCTTAGCTTTGTGTGTGTGTGTGTGTGTGTGCACGTGTGCGTGTGTGTGTGCGTGCGTGTGTGTGTTGGGGTGGGTTATGCCCAGAAATATCTTTTAAAATTTTGTTCTACATTTGGATTTTATAAGTTTTTAATTTGTATTTAATTCATATATTACAATCCATAAAGCTTAATAAACTCCTAACATCCAAACAGAGGGAGGTAGTTCCTTTTGCTCATTTATGGTTCAGAGAGAGTCTTCATTAATTTCTCTAGAGGGTAAAATATAATCCATTTTTCACTAACAGTATCTAACACTGACTTTTTTCATATCATTGTTATTAAAACGTGGGGTAGGGAGTGGGAGGAGAAAGAATTTTTTAAAAAGGAGAAAAAAGGACGGGGGAGATGTGGCACATGTCCCTGACTTATTTAGAAACTAAGAGATAAAAAACAACCAATGTCACTTTTAGAAGCAACACCCAGAACCTGCAAACTGACCTGATACTGCAGACAGTAGGCTTCATGCAGGGTCCAGTTCACTCTTTGTAACCAAGTGCCTAGCACAAAGACAGGCAGATGGGCACACAAGTATTTGTTGAGCAAATGAATGAGAAGAGTCTTGGTTGAGAGACAGCTAATGGAGCTAACCTTGATGGTGTTTCCTTAAAGCAGATGAGTTCAGTTGGGTTCTCAACATGAGGAGGGGCATGGGCTGGGGGTCCACAATGCAGGAATGAGGGATGCAGCTGAATGTCAAAAGACACACAGGTGCAGCAAAGCAGGCTGTGTTAGGATGACCTTATAGTAGCAGTAGGCTGAAGCCGGAGCACTTGACCACAGAGGGTGGGGAGCATGAGGCTGGTGGAAAGCAAGGTGGGGCGACTACAGGTGAAGACATTGGTCCTGGATGCCTTCAGGCAACATCACTGAGACCTTGAGCAGAAGAGTGAAAGAATGAAATCTGTTTGTGGGAAATTGCTTTAGCAGCTGTTCATGGACTGAAAGAAAGTGAGAAAAGACTGGCATCACTGAAGCTATGCATCACATGCTGATGACAGGCTAATTACCAGCGGTGGGTTATCATTGTGGAATGTTATCACAGAGGGGTATCAGCTGTCACATCTAAATTTTAAGTATGTAAAGCCATTGTAGCAGGACAATGGGAATAACTTCTTTGTCCCAGAATGGGCCTAAGACTTCACAGCTCACAGTGGAAGGAAACCTTACAACAAAAGATCATTTCCAAGTCCAACGACTTGGGGATGCTGGAGGCAGGTTGTCATGGAAACTGCCTCCCTTCTGCCCAGCCAGCAGCTCTGAGGGGAGGCCAGTGGGCAAGGGTGCAGTGTGGGGCGTTGCCTTGTGACCTTGTCTTGTTTGAGGGAACTAAGAATGTCCAGGATTGAGCAGAGGTTGGGGGCAGCTCTTAAAGCAAAAGAGTTCCTGATGGGGATCACATAGATGTGGCAGTGACCACAGTGACATGCCCAGCTCCCAGTCCTTGGACTGATGAGCCCCAGGGGGGCCTAGGTGGCTCATTATGAGGATACATCTACAGAGATTTTCTCAGAGTTGAGACAGGTCCTCCCAGGGTCCGCAGCTACTTTTAAGGGGTTTTGGCAACTTCCTGAAGATGTCCTCTTCTCTCATTTCCAGATCTATAGACTGGAAGCTTCCACATGCAGTGACAATGGGCTCCTAGTAGAGAAGGGTGTCGGCAGTGTGGTTTAGTGGAAAAGAACTGCCCTGGAGTTGAGCTGGCTTGGGTTCAAATCCCAGTGGAGCCATTTACTAGGTGAGGCAGGAAGTGACTTAAACTCTCTGAGCCTCAGTATATGTGTCATGAGTAATGACAAGATTGCTGTGAGGGACAGGGTAAGGGAACATGTGAGGTGTGGCTCATCGTGGATGCCCTAGGTATGGCACTTACTGTCCTGTTGGAAAGGCTTCATCTCCTGGGGGAAGAGCTCAGGGCTGGAGTGAGACCTGCCTGGAAATGAAAGCCGGCTGTGTCCCTTACTGTCTGGGAGGATTTGGGCACATTTTTATAGCTCCCTGGGCCTGCATTGTTTCATTAAATAATTTTAAGAGCTTATATTCATTAAATATGTTCTATATGTTCTACACATAGGCAATGTTCCAAATGCTGCATACCAACAACCATGCCAGGGGAGACTATTTTTAAACCCACTTTAGAAGAGACCAAGGCACATAGAAGTGAGAGATTTTTACCCAGTCATGTGGCCAGTAAATGGCAGTACTGGGATTTGACTGACTCTGGAGTTCATATGCAAAACCACTAGGCATATCTTATGTATGAAAAATGAAGATGATAACCTCTACTTCAAAGAATCATCAGCTCCAGCATAAATAACCTAAGTTAAAATGCCCGGGAGCTACCTCGCTCATAGGAGATGCTTATTCTAAGAATTGTCCTGGTGCAGCCCAGGACTTCTTGCCTTGGATTGTAATGGAAAAGAATCAAACACTTCCATGTTGTCAAGTGCAGACTCGAGGGAAACCATTCCAGAAATTCTCATAAAATCTCTCATTTCACTTTTTCAAGTACGAGCTGGGACAAAAAGAGCAATCGCTCAAGGTCGCAGAGTGGCACAGCCAGGATTAGAACCTGAATCCTCATCTGCTTTTCCTTCCAGTGGGACACAGGATCCGACCGAAGCTGCTTGAGTTACACGACCTGTGCCAAGGACCAGAGTCATATTTTGCCACCCACTGCATGACTTCCTCACATCAGGCAGCTGATTTCAGAGGGGAAATAGACACACCTGCACATCTGGGCTCGAGGGGCTGAAAGTCAGCAGAAAATCAACTATTAACCACCCCCACTCCATCCCCTTTGCTGTTAAGAGGAAAATTCAGTATTCTTGTTGTTACTTTTTACAGGTTTTCTTTTGTTTTGCTAATATGAAGCTAGCTCTCTCTCTCTCTCTCTCTCTCTCTCAATGGGCTGCTTGTGAAGTATAAATAAAGTAAAGACTGCTTTTCCAAACCTAATCTAAAATCTTAAAATCTGCTATTGATCCACAGGCCATAGATAGCTACTTGCCATGTGAAGCTGCTTTTTTGTCACCTAAAATGCCTGTGTTCAGATAGTAGAGAGATAACAAGTTAAACCTTCATAATAACATAATAAACTATTTTGTTTTTGTCCAAGTCAGAAATTTGGAAGGAAACAGTCTTGAGAGAGAGTTGAGTGGTAGAAATCAGAGGAGGAATATGACCCTGACCTTTTCACTGACACTTTGGACAAGTCACTTAATTCATCTAGGACTTAGCATCTCTAACAGGGAAGCAGTGACACCAGCTCCTGTAGTCACAGTCACAGAGGGGGAGAGAGGAGGAAAGCAGCAGGCCAGGGACCTGCTGAGTCACAGAACCCTATCTCTTGCTCATCAGCTAGTTTGTGTATTGAATGGGACTTGAATGAAAATGCATTTTTTTTTCCTAATCAAAGAACTTTGCTCAGAGTTCTTGTTTGCAAAGCAAGGGAGCTAGATTGTGTAGGGCCACTTATACCTCTGACATTGTGAACTCCAACCACTGTCGTGATTAAAAAGGGGAGAGATGGACTGGGGGTAGCACTTCCTGAGTGGGGGAGCCTGGACTTTGGGGTCCTGCAATCACCCTTTCTACATAGTGACCTTGAGCAAGTAAACTCCTTAACCTTCCTGGCAAAGTGCGTCATCTGTAAAATGGACACAATAAATACTTCAGGAGCATTATTATTTGTGTGAAATAAGTGTATAAGAAAAATGAATATAAAAAGAGACCTTATTTTCCAGTGAAATTAGCACATAAAAATACCTAGTCCAGTATTTGACAGAAAGAGATGCTCAAAAGAAAATTGATACCTTTCTTTGAAGATTCTGAAGCTTCCCAAACCATAGGAAGAAGTCCTTAGTCCTGAAAGTCAGGGGCATAAGGCTCTGGGCTCTTTTTTCAAAATTTCCTGCAGAACATTATATCATGTAAGTCTTCTTTGTGTGTGTGGTGGCGGGCAGGGTATGGACATAGTCACCTGCTCCAGTATGTTTGTAAAAAGTAAAAATTAAAAACTTATATTGTTAGTCACAAATCCCTCAGTGCTTTTAGCAAAGGGCCAGAGACTGGGTCATTTGGTTGGCTTCAACTCCCAGAATGGAGTTGAGGTAAAAAGGATCAGAGCCCAGCCTGAGAATAAAACAGGTGAGTGCATAAGAGTGGGGCCCAGGTTTGTTGTCCCTCAGAAACTTGCAGAGTTCAGCAAGAAAAAGCAAATGACCACTTGTAGGGACAAACAGACTTCTCTCTCCATTTAAATTATAGAACCTGCAAAGAAGAATGAAATTTTCCTTTCTAAACCAAATAAAAATGGGGTTTTCCCAGGAATGAGTCTTAAATGTTTCTGACTTTTATTGAATAAAGTAAGAGAAATAAAGGAGCAAATCATTTAAAAAAAATTTAAAACCTTATTTTAAGACCTTATATGTGGTCTTAAATGTACTTTGAGCTTTTGATTTTAAAAGGCACAGGGTGCCTGGGATTCAGACCACAGCCCAGCGCTGAGCTAAGTTGAAGTCCAACCGTGGCCACCACATGCTCTCCTTACCCTGGGTCATTCCCTGTCACAATCCTTCAAAAGGAAGGCTATTTTCGAATTTTTAAAATCAATTAATGAGCTATAAGAAAAGAGATACCATCTGCTTCAAAAATAAAGTTTCCATTCTGGTAAAAACCATTTCAAACTCTTCATGAAGCCATAGTCAACAGGGGAGGAAGGAAACTACCTTTCAGCAAAACCTTGCCAAGCCATAGTAGCTCTTCTGGGATGGGCTCAGTGTGGGGACCACTATCTGGCATCACACTCAGAGTTTATCAGCGGGTGCAGGCGGCTCTGTTCATTGACCACAGGGCACTACCCTGTGAGTGCCCCAGAATAGCTGTAGCTACCTGAGAGCAGTCCAGTCCTCAGGGACTCGTTATTGTCCCAGATAAACAGCGTTGCCGCGGCCAGCACGTAATGGCTGTATTTAACTGTGATAAGTGATGGGCAGCAGTGCCCAAGTGAGTGGCTGTCTGCTAGGGCCTGGGTAATCGGACAAAGGCAAGCGGGCTTGGCAGCAGGCATTTCTTACACATTGGTGAGCTGGGGCCACAGGGTTGAAGACTCCTGGGGATGAATATGGGAGAACTTGCCTTTTAACTGAGTAAGACAGGACAAATGTATGACAAGCGTATTTAAGGAAGGAAGTAAGAGTGAGAGCTTGAAAAATGAGTTAGATTAATAGAGGCAGGCTTCCGGGTTGTGGTGGAATCTCATGCCACAGAAAGGCTGGCTTGGAAATGTTGGATTGTAGAATGAGACAGACATTTTTCTCTGGATACACATTTACTTTGGGGACTGGCTTCCTGGAAACTGTGAAACACAACAACATAAGTCTCAAGTTATAAAGGTCAAAGGTGTACAGGGGAGAATGTCCATATTTTGACAGTATTAACATGGAAAAAACCCTATAGTTTTCAGAGCCATTTTTGATCTTTATAATTCTCTGGAAATTTCTGTGTGATAAAGGAGGATGAGTAACTAAATCACATTCTTAGCAATGCTTCCCTCATGAAATGGGAAATTGACTTTCCAGGTGGACAGAGAATTACTCAGCACTCTCATTGTGCACTTATGATTCCGAGAGAGGATGTTTCATTCTTCTAGCCAAAGGCGACAGGCAGACCTGGCATTCTGAAGATAACTGGCCATCTGTACCCAATCGAGACCATACATGGTGGTATCAGCCTTCATACGTGGTGCATACGTGGTGCTAGAGATGAGCCTGTTTGTATGTGGTTGTGTGTGTGTGGAATCCCTATATAACAGGGCCAAGTTATCCTGCCTTCAGACAAAAACCCTAATTCATGGGGAAATCCAGATGTGAGGTAGAAGCATGGTCACATTCCCAGAACCCCTTGCATTCAAAGGCATTTCAAAAATCTCTACCAGAGATGTGTGTGTGTGTGTGTGTGTGTGTGTGTACATGTGTACCTGTGTGCCTGTGCACACACAGAGGAATGTTTACATCTGTGACATTAGGGCAAAGGAGACTAAAATTTTGGATTTAAAGATCCACAAAATTTGTAGGCTTCCTTACATACTAGCAATAGGTTAATTTCTAGCTTCTCAAGTTTTAATACTATATATTTGATACCAACTTTTTTCTAAAGATCCCACAATCACAGCATGTAAGAGATGGAAGATATAAAGTGTCACCCAGGCCCCAGTGTCACAGAGGAAGGAGTCAAGGCTTAGGGATAGGGAGAAGTGGGAAAGGAACAGGCCCAAGACCACCCAGCAAATGAGGACAATGCTGGACTATCATTTGGGTCTCTGTCTCCCTTATTGTTGTAATTTCCCCTTTTGCACAGATGAAGAAACTTAGAGAGGACTGATTGATTTTCCACTGGATCCCTGCGTGTGGCAAGGACTCCAGGCTCCGACCACTTTTTAAAAATCTGAGCTTGCTCCCTCCCATCTCTGTTGGGTTCCCTACCTTGCTGGCCAGTACCAATAAATAGAGGAGAGTGAAGCCCACACTTGGTTCTTAATTGTTTGTCAGTGATTCCAGAGCTCTATTTGCCCAATGAGGCAGGCAGAGCTGGAGCCAGACCCAGAGCCACGGAGAATGACTTCAGGACCACCCCCTCCTCAAATGTTACCAGCAGAAAGGGGCTTGTACCGCCACCAACTGGTCTCTGGGGGTGTCCCAGGCATGCAAGAATGAGGTGAGAGGGAATGTAAGGCAGAAAGGGTCCACTTTGCTCTTCTCTTCAAATCAGCTTGGTATAAGGAGGTTTCAGAGCTGAGCTGCAAAAAATAGAGCGCAGTGCAGCTGCACCCTTTAGAACTTTGCGGGAAAACACATATTATTTACCAGACAATAATAGATACCAGAGAATAATAATGATTATTATAGTGTTTGGGATGGCAAACGCTGTAGTTAAGGTTCCAGAATGGCTCTCATTATAATCCCGTTTTTCCCACTCTCTTATGAAAGCCTGAAAATTTTCTCCTAGTATGCTGGGCATGTTTGGTCTTTGTCCAAAGGTGATTTGAATACAAAGAAACTTAGTTGAGAGATATTCCTTTTTTGTGTGTGTGGTGATTACATTAAAGAAAAAGCTACATCATTGAAAAAACAGTTGCAGCATTCCTGAGTAAGCAATTAAAAATGGTGGTGTTTCCCAGTCACTGGAGGAAATATTCAACACTTCTTTTTCTCTTTTCCTTTTTAAGGAATTCAGAGGTTCCCTCAGATTCCAAGATTCAGTCACTTTTGGTCCCAGGCCCAGAGGTGGAGATAGTTTTCCTCCTTCCACAGCAACTTCCAGGCTGCTCAATAAATGCAAAAGAACTGTCCCCAGATGAAGTTATCCCTGTGTTTTTGGACCCACTTGTCATTTCCACAGCTCTTTCCCAATATTTTGTGGCCTCCCCTTTAGTTCTTTTCTTTTTAGGTACCAGGGATTGAACAGAGGGGCACTTAACCACTGAGCCACACCCTCAGCCCTTTTTTGTATTTTACTTAGAGACAGTGGCTTGCTAAGTTGCTTGGTTTTGCTGAGGCTGGCTTTGATCTCTTGATCCTCCTGCCTCAGCCTCCTGAGTAGCTGGAATTACAGTCATGTGCTACCATGTCCAGCTTGATAGTGGTTCTTGATGGCTTGTGTGGTGGGGGACACTAGGGATTGAAACCAGGAGCATTCTGCCTTATGATCCATATGAGCTACATCCCCAGCCCTTTTTTAGACTTTATTTTGAGACAGGTTCTCACTAAGTTGCTAAGGCTGACTTTGAACATGCGATCCCCCTGCCTCAGCCTCCTATAGCTGGAATTATAGACATGGGCTACTCTGCCCTGCAATCTGTTTTGTTTTTATATTCCTCCTCTCCATTGTGTCTAATTCTCAAAAGAAAAAGAAAGCGGGTGTTAGGGGGTGGGTAATGTGAGCTTTTTATTCAGAGATAAATATCCCCATTTCCAAATCTGACCATGCCAAATGAAAAGGTTTCCATGGCCTTGTAATTCCACCCCCATTGCATATTTGTGGTGTTTTGCATTTTCACTTTGGTTATTTAATATACATATTAAATGCTCACAGATCTGATGATTTAATGTGATTTGGGGAACCCAGGCATTTCCTGTCGTGCACATTGAGTTTTTCAAACCTTGTTTTTGGCTGATGATTATTATCATTGCCATTAACACCAGGATTTGGATAGCAGGGTTCAAAGCACAAGCTTCTACTTAGTTCTCCCAGTGGACATTTGACCTCCTCACTCTAGTGCTCAATTCATGTTGCAAGCACCCTGAGCAAGTTTCCAGGTTTCTCTGTGGCTGCCATAAAACGAGGAAATTTTTGTATGTTATGTCTGGGGTCCTTTCAAGTACTAAATTCAACACCTCTCTGAAATTATCTGTTCATTGTTCTGAGAATAATCTCAATAGTTGTAAAGATATTTACAAGTCCTCTGTCACCACGGCACATTAACCAACTTTTGCCCTTTTATATTTCTGATGTCCCCATTTATTAAGAGGAAGAGAACTGCTTGACTCTCATTCATTTGGCACAAAGGCATTAGGCCAGACTCTTGAACCTGGGCAGAGTACAGGCGTGCCTGAGAGAGCCCCAGCCCTGGACCTCAGGGACTTCATAGTTCCCTGGGCAGACATGTAAGTGGCTGCTTCCTGAAAGTGACTGAATGTCCTCAGTAGGCTGTCTTTTGGACCAAGGGACTGAAAGCAAATGAAATAAACCAGTGGAGATGAAGAGGCAGAGTCTCATGTCTGTGGTAAATGTGGGGATGGAACCTGGTGAAAAATCGCATTTAGAGTCCCTGCATTAGGATCTCAAGTCCCAAGGCCCCCGGTTGGTGGTTTATTGTCTTCCAGTCGTTTGTTCCTTTTTATTTTGGATCTGAAGGAATGTGAACACCTCACCTTTGACAGGCAATACCCTCAAAGAGAGAGGGGCAACCATCTCTCCCATCTCAGTTGCCTCTGTAGGAAACTCCTGATGAGAAGTCCATGTGTTCATGGTAACGTCATTGGCTAAAGAGCGAATCTCTGGGCCTTCCTTCTGCAAACTCCAGAGCTGACCCATTGAGTACAAGGGCGAGGTCTGGAGCTCCAGGGTTCCCTAGTGACCTTGCCTCGATTTGGAATGACCTTGGATGACTCCAAAGACCTTCTGTGGGTTAAGCATACAGTCACGGGGAGGGTAAAAGTGGCTGGGTTGCAAAGGATGCTGCGGTCTTCGGGTGAGGGCGTGGTGCGCGGTGCTCATTATGGTCTTCCAAAAAGGGCTCGAGTTTCATTTCCTCACACAAAGCTGGCAGGGCTGACCCTGAGCAGACCATGAATGAGACTCATGCCGAAATCACGCTGTGCCTTCGTTTTGGGGGCTCATCCTAGGTCTTAACTGGCGGCGGCTGCAGAGCGTGCTGCTTCCTGACTCATGCCTGGGTTCTCCCCAGCTGGGCAGGGTGGGTAGGTGGGGATTTGGTCCAGTGCATTCTGATGGCCCCCTCTCCTCTTTTCCCAGGAACGATCACTCCCAGGGTACCTTGCATGGAGAGAGGGCGCGGAGCAAACCATGTCACGCCATCCAATGACACCAGCTGGTCAGCTCACCACCCCCTCTGGCTAAAACTCAAGCAAATAAAGCCGCTTCCTGTCATTAAGCATCTCGGAGGAAGCAGCCCTCCCTCGGTGGCCTCTAGCCCAGAGAAGCCAGCACGTCTTGGACCCACCAAGCGGGCCCAGCCTTCCTGCTGCCACCATCTCTGCTTTTCCCCAGAGGAACTTAGGGATTTCGCCCCTGGTTTTAAAAAACAAAACAAAACACCAACAAGCCACAAGGACCAATGTAGGTATTCTCCCTGCCCCATCTTCAAGGCTCAGCGGCGGAGGCTGGAAGATGATACGGATTGGAAAACAACAAAAAAAAATCTTTTTAAAAACTGCTGTGGTTTTGCTGCTACACTAAGAATTGTGATTTGCATTGTATGGTTTTGGACCTATACTGTTCACGTTTTGATGGCGGAGAGGGATGGCACTGGAGTCCCGAAGCTTCAGAGTCATCTCTGTCCGGGCCAGGATGCACTTTTAATGAAGAGTTAGAATATTTTATTGGCTAATATACTTTTCTTGTTATTTTTACAAAGGCCACCTTTATCCTTTTTGATGCCATATTTTCAGTGTTACACTTTTATGGCTTTTAATTTTCGATTTGACAGATGTAAGAAGCAGCATGGATAGTTTATACTGTGGTTTTTCAGAGACTGAATGCCAAGAGAACTCGGTAAATGTTTATTCTTCTCAGCTTTCTCTTGAAATTCCCCTAAATAGCGCCCCATTTGGGAACAGAGCAAGAGTGTTGAACTGAAGACCAAAATGCCCTCAAGGTGTAAAATAATCCGAGGGGGGAATATTTGCTGGGCGTCACGAAAGACTCGGATGAAATTTCAACCCTGATGGTTTTTGGTGATCCAGGAAGTCAGTGAGACAATCTCCCTATACGCAGAGCCCTTTCATGATAATTAGAATGGCATGGACGAACCAATGAAAACAAGAGGGAAAGTGAGAAAGATCGCCCATGATTCTGTTTCACTGTTTGCTTTCTCCTGTCACGGTTAAGAGAAACGTGCAATGGGATCCTCAGTCCGTGGGTGGAGGATAACAGGGTAGATTTACTTGTGTGCACTTGTACAGTTGTAGCTGCGAGTCCAGAAGTCCTCTAGAGCATGTGTACTGGCACTGAGTCGGTGAGACAGTCGTGGAGTACCCCATTCTGATGAGTACAGAAAAAAAAAAAAAAGAAAAAATTAAGGAAAAAAATCAAAAAAAGAAGAAAACTAAAAAAAAAAAAAAATCAAATCACCTTGTGATTCAGTGTATCTGTTTACTAACTCCAATAAAAGCAATTGTTCCCTCTGGAGGGGTCTGGGTGCCCCGCCCCACCAGGCCGCTGAGCTGCAGTAGGAGGGTGGTGGGTTACCGGTAGACAAGGCCGGGCTGGCTCACCTGGCCGTGCGGCACCCCGGGCCACGGATGCGGTGTACATACTGTATTTCTATATTCTCCTTTGTACAGTCACTTAACAAGTCAAGCTACTGTTTTACAGGTGCTCCTTATTTATTAGAGCCGTGAGAGCTTGGGGGACACACCTGGCGAGCGAGCTCGCTTTTTAAAAATGAAATTTGGGGAGCAGGGGAAGGGAGGCGGGAGGGAGGGAAAGCTCGCAAGCCCGGGGAGAGATTTATAAAAGTGAACAAAAGAAAAACTTCCAGCAACAAATTAAACCAACCAACCCCAACACCAAACCCACCCATGCAGGAAGCAACAGCCCTCATTCTGGGTGCTCATTTTCCTGCTGGGCCTACAACATTCTCCTCTCTCCCTGATGGGTGTCAGATTCATCAAACAAAAATAAATCTCTAAGAAAAAAAAAATGCACTTACATGTGCTTATTTGGTTTTTCTCATTATTATGACTATTGTTGTTATTTTCCTTGTTACAGAAAGTGATTATTTTTCTCCCGCTGGGAGACATTTTTTTTCAATTAAAACTAGTAAGTTTAAAAGATGGTGAGATACAGGGAGGCACTGGTCCTCCCTGAGCTGCTGCTATTATGCAGACCGAGGCCTCTAATCGATGTAAATCTGGTCTAATCCTTTGGTTCTACAGGTGAAGAAAATTGAAGGTTAGAAAAGCAAATAAACTTGTCCAGAGCCCCGCACTTGATTAATGTAATTTTCAAAACCCAAATTAAAATGATTAGAATTTTAAAATCATTAAAATTTTAGACACCATCATGGGGTTCCTCTGAGTGACCATCTTGTGGATTTGGGAGTCCTGAGAGAATCTTGCGGGTTTCCTGGTATGTTACAAGGGTGATTTCATCCAAGCTGAGCCCCACGGAGGCAGGCCCAGCCAGGATGTGGCAGGGGCCGAAACCCCGCTGTAGCTGTCTGGTGCAAAGTCCCTGACAGCATTGTTCATCAGGACTTGGCCACTGAGACGGCCATCCAGGATATTGATTTTGCTTTTGTCTCTAGTCCAAGATTGTCGAGCAAACATTTTGACCCTTCTGAAAACAAAAGGTACCTTTGTTCCAACAAGAAAAGACTCTGTGGCATCTCATTAGCCATCAGAACTCTTTTCCTCCTCCCCTTCCTTGTCCTAATCCTGGTGCTCTCTCTTGAGCTATCAAAACCAAGAGAAATGGGACAGTTATGGGAACAATAACCAGTATGTGTTGAGCACGGAAGTGTGGCCTCATTATTCCTCATAGTAACCCTGTAAAGAAGGGCCTCTTATTTTCTATTATATGTTAAAAAACAAAACAAAACAAACAAACAAACAAAAACAGTTTAGTGGGTTTAGTAACCACCCAAGGTCACATAGCTGGTGAGTTGCAAACCCAGGAGGTTCAGGATCTGAACCCAGGCCCTACCTCTGATCTGAAGCAAGCGTTGACATCCTCACGAACACTTTGCCTTCCTGTAAACTTGTGGCAGTGATTCAACCTTCTTTAAAGTGGCCCTCGTTTTTCTAAGCCAGAGGGGTGTGCGGTGATGGATATTGTGCGTTGGACCTACTGTGTGTGTGGCAGCATTGAGGGCACCGTTTTCTGAGGAATGAATCAGGCCATGTTTTCCTCAGCAGTTGTCAGACCCCCACAGAACACAAGGCCCATGCCTACTGCTGAGGGGAGACCAGAGAAGAGTAAAGCCATGGTCCCTGCCCCACTGATACATGCTAAATGGGAAGATGGGTGGTAGACAAGGTCTGGGTATTTTCCAGGGTTTATATAATCACACATCTGGAGCCTGGTTTTAGTTTTGCAGAGCCACCCTCCCCTTGCAGGTGACTTGCACACACTGGGCCTTTGGCCAGCTACCTCTCTACCCCCAACTGCTCCCACCCCAGCCTCTTCTATATGCCACCTGACTGAATTAGGAACTGATTCCCAAAGGCCCTGCTCTCTCCCTGTCCTGGGTCCTTGCCCAATGAGCTGCCTCTGCCTCAGATGTCTTTTCTTTGTCCCCTGGACAATTCCCACAGCCAGACCCCTCAGGAGAGGCCTTCCTGCCTCCCTCCAAGCCACCCTCCCTCAGATCCCTGTGGATCACACTGCTTATTCAGTCCCTGCCCTTTACTGGTCTGCAGAGTCCTTGAGGAGGATCGTGCGTTATTTGCCTCCTATCTGCTAGGTACAGCATATGGGAAGTCCTCATTATTCTTATTTTAAAAATTAATAAGCCTCCCCCTTCAAGGCTCAGTTCACACACCAACTCTCCATGGAACCAAGCCTGATTCCCTGGAGTGCAATTAACGGCTTCTCCCTTGGGCTCTGTACCTCCAGTTTAAATTGGCTGAGGCCACTTTTGGCCCTGTACTGAATCTTCGTATGTCATCAGGCTCCTCAGAGATAGGCACTGTGGCCCTCCTAAATTTACATCCTCGAAGAGCTGTTCAGCCCCCTTAGAACTGAAAATGCCGGTGGCCTGCAGCACTATGATCCTCTGGCCTCACACTAGAAAAGGCCAGTAAACCCCTGAAAACCATCATCCCGTGCAGTCAAGACACACTAGAGCTTCATTTTGTGTTTTTGTGTTTCTGGTGGTCAAAGGAGGGAGGTGCCTTTGCAAAGGGGCCCCCAGACTCAGTGCCCTTGTGTTTCTGTGCTCAACACTGAATCCAGGTCACAGAAGTATTACATGTTTTACCCAGAAGAGTCTTGGAGATGAGATCATTCCTTGACCCTTGGACACATTTCTAGAAGGCAAGTTAGCCTAAAATACCCAAATGTGCCTCTTAATTTGTCTTCTTGACTTATGGATGGATGAACTATTGCTACCGAGTGGGCAGGGGTGGGGTAGATTCTTCCGGTGAAGGAGGACTTCACAGAGGAAATTGCTCATCTGTGAAGGGATTGCTTTGTGTAGGGCCCCATGCTAAGGGCTTTACTCACATCCATTTATTTAACTCCCACCACACCCTGTGTGGGAAACATTAGTATCACCATCATCAACATCACCACCACCACCACCACCACCACTACCACCACCAATCATAACCATCATCATCGCCATCACCATCACCATCATCATCATCCCCATTTGATTGCCAAATACACAGTCAAGAAGATGGAGGGGTTTTCTGTCCAAGGCACAAATAATAAAAGGCAGAACCCAGCAGTGGGCTTCAGGGCTGAGCTGTCCCATTAGGGCCTGAGACACTTGGAAGTCGTGACTTAAAAGTAGAGTTCTGATCACTTACATGGTGCCTAAACTATGAGGTTGAGATATCTTATATTATACCTTATACTGTATTTGGAGAGAAAAGAAAACATGACAGCTACTCTCATGACACCTGGTTTTGGACAAACCAAAAATATGATTGTTTCCATATCTACAGGTAATATCTGAAGGATGTGGGCAGCTCTGCCGGCAGCTCAGAGAAAGGAAGAGGGCTGGCACTTTGACACCCATGTCCCATTTCTTGAAGCAGAAAGAGTGGGGTACATGGGGCAGGGACTTTTTTCCATTTTCTATTGTCCGGACTGTTTAAACTTCAAACTGGGCTTTCTCCCATGGCCTCATCTAGTAGGCAAAGGGATGTGAACAAGAACAGCATGGAGTTACTGGGGCCACACAGGCTGTGCCACTTTGCCCAGGGTATAGGGGACTAAATCCAAGCCCTACTGTTAATTTTTGGATGTGTCCGGGACTCCTGACTGGACAGAAGTCAGTCATTCACCCAGATTCACTCTCAGGCAGTTCTCCAACCCACGCGCTACAGGCAGTGTGGTCCTCATTTCTGGATAAGGAAAACAGAGCCAAGGAAGGTGAAGCAATGTGTTTAAGCCTTTCAAATAGGAAAGTAGAACCAAGATCTGAACCCTCTTACCCCAAGCATGGTGCCCTTCTGATGGCTGCAGAATCACCTGCTCATAACTCTGCTCATAACTCAGTTTGAATCTAAATCAGTTGATGGGACACATGTCTGATACCATCACTCCAGCCTGATTCTAGAACTTTGGCAATTGACGAGGCTGTCCTTCCTCATGTTTTCCTCACATGCATGTTTGGGCCCAACCATCTGCAATGAACCCCTACAAGAAGGAGTAGACACCACTATGGATTTTAAGGAACATTTATCCAAAACTTACCAAATGCCATTTAGTTGCATTTTTACATTTATGCATTACAACAACCCTGTAGTTCAGTACTATCATCCCCATTTCACAGAGGAAGAAACTGAGCTCACAGAGGCTAACTGCTAGAGCCCTGAACTGCATTCAGGCAGATGGATAAGAGCCCATTGGTCACCAGCATGCTTGATTAGAGACTTCCTCCTGTGGAGATGGATGCCTACATACATAAATTAAAAAAAAAAATTTATGTGTGGCTAAATCTTACACCAGTCACTTTCACATATGTCATCTCAATCTTTGAGAGTGACCAGAACATCGGCCCTGGTAGTGACATGGGGGAGCCACAAAAGTGATTTCTATTCTCTGAATCACAGCCAAAGTCATTTACTAGTATCTTCTTTACTTAACCAGTCTCCAACAAATTCCCGTCCTGAGGAAGCACTTTTCTGTGTAAATGTCAACAGCTTCATAATCTAGAGCTTTGCTGTACTTGTTTCCACTCCTCTGATTTCCTGTGCTCAGCCTGGGAGTTGCTAAGGCAGGGCCCAGGCTAATTCATCTCTGCGTTCCCAGGACCTGTGAGTAGTAGGCATCAACGTAGGTAGCCAAGTAGTTCTATATGCAGGCCCCTGGCCACTCTGCGTATCATCCACAGTTGGAACAGTATCTAGTTGGTTCCTGAATCTCCCCTATGTCCTCTGTCCTTCAAAATCCCTGTTCCAATTTCCCGCCCTTGGTTTTCCTCTAGACCTTGTAGAATTGGGACTCTGGGACTCTGGGGAAGTCCCAGTGTCTTGAGCAGCAGGTGAGACACCCCTACCTTCCCAGCCATGTGGGCAGGACCAGCTCAAAGAGGGCAGCTGAAGAGCCACATGTGTGTCTCTATCTCTGGAAGTTGCAGAATCTAGATAAGAATTATTTCCTCTCGAATTATTTCCCCTCTCATACAAACATATCATATTCCACTTAAATTTTTCATGAAAAAGAAGTTCCTCACCTCTGGTGTTAGAAATACTTGGGAAAAAGTATTTTTTAGGAAAGGCTAAGATGTGAGTGAGTGATCACTGAGAGATGTGCCCTTTGACCTTGGTGAAGAAAGAGAAAATGGATGATGAGCATCTAGCCAAAACCTTAAGATTACGTGGTATTTTTCTTCCTTCTTTCTAGGTTTATTTCAACAAAAGAGAAGGATTACTACAGAACAAAAACAATGAAAACAATTACAGGTAGAAAAAAAAGAAGAGATTTATAAAATAGCAGTACCCTACTGAAAGCCCTTTTAACGTCCCACTCCCCAGCTCCCCTGAGCCCCCACCTGGCTCCAAGACCTCCCTCTCCTGTCTTCACCACGTGGCTCACAGTATCTCCTACACATTCAGTAGCTGGGTTAGGGCTCAGGACCCAAGGCCAGGAATGTAATAAAACACTTTCATACTTATTGATCCTTTAAAAAAAAGAGTTTGTTTGCATGAAACTTTAATTCACTCTTTTTCCCCCTTCTTTTTTCTTTCTTTTTTTTTTTTTTTTAGCTTTTTAGCCTAACTGCTACACATTTTATCCCTGTTCTTTGTGAAATGCTAATCCAGCCCAGGGTTTTCGTTTTCCGGGTGTAACTTTTCAGAAATCGTATATCTGCATAGCAACCCCGCAAGGGCTGCCCATGTCACAGTATCACATGTCAGAAAGATGAAAAGGACTCCAAATCTAAGCTCTCCACAAACTTGGCCCTCCAATTCTGAGGCAGAGAGCTTCTTGGCTTTAATATAAATGGCAGGAGAGACATTTCAGGGCCAGAGAGGTGCAAACTTTTATCTTGTTGATGACAGAAAACGACACATGACCTCAGCTCTGCTCGGTGGGGACGATCAAGCCAGAAACAAAGGCTGTATTTTTCTCTGCTCTTGTCCCTGCTGTCAGCTTCCAAGTGCAACCTGAGCCTGGATTCCGAACCCAGTGTCCAGATTAGAGATTGTTGACTCAGATTTAGTGGTGAAACGTGAGACGGACTCTGTTGATGGCAGGCCTTGAAGGAGCAAGTTTACTTAAGCCAGGACAGAGATTGTATGTCAGGCGAGAGCCTGGCTTTTCTTTATCACAAACTTCCTGGTCTGCCTCTGTTTTAATAGTTTCCACCATCACCACCACCTAAAAAGAGAGGGCAAGAGGGACACAGAGGGAGAGAGAGAGAGAGACGGCAAGAGGGAGAGGAAGTGCCATTCTGGGTTCTATCTCTTTGGTGTCATAAATCAGGAAATTAACAAGTGTGTAACTGGCCTTTGCCACAGTCAAAGACAATGAGCTTTTTGTGTTTCTTACCGGTGGCCAGCGCTTAACATCATCAATGGAGACCTCTGCTCAGAAAGGATCTAGCCATCGAAAGGCTCTTTCCCAATACTGGGGCACATGGCTTTTATGAGACTCAAATGTGGCTTAGAAACTTGCCTTTGGGTCAGAAGGCAGGTCATGAAGGGAAATCATTACATCGCTTTCCCAGTCTCTCTCTCTCTCTCTCTCTCTTCATTTTTTCTTTGGCATCCTCCCGGCTTTTCCTTGGCTTCTGATTTCTTCCCTCTTTTAGATTCTCTGTGCCTTTGGTAATTTATGTGCAAGATATTTTCCCAACCTCCAAATGTTTTTCCATTTGGCAAACCATGTCCCAAAGCCTCCACACAATGTAACCGTAGAGTTCATTTATGCTAGAAAACATAAGCTCCGTTAATGGAAAAGCCTAAGCGGCCAATATCAGTGACCCCGCGGGGCCGGGGCATTGCAGTCGGATCCTTCAGGCCACCCCTGGGGATGCAGTGGGGGAGGGTGTCTGGAGGAGTGTCTTTCCAGGTTGCCGCAGATGCTTGGCTTCCACCCTCCATGTCTCCTAAAAGGAAAGAATTCCTTCCAAGCCCCTTTCTCGTATAGTTTTTGGAAGCTTCAGGGCACCATATGGAGAATCGCTTCATGATTCTCCTGATGGCTTTTACGTGAGCAGCTATAAATTGGATGGTTTCCTTCAGGTCTGACATCCCTCTAGTACCTGCTGTGAGTTGTTGGGAATAGTCACTGCATATGTCAACCCTGTGCTGTTCTTGATAGGAGAGAAGATCCATCCCATACCCTCTCCTGGCAGCAACCACTATAACTTTAGGAAATGGAAAGTGGGGAGGGGACAGGACTGGGTGGGACAGGTCACCAGGGTGATTTCCTCTGATGACTTTTTCAGTCCAAAGTCATGGATTTAGGACCAAGAAGTAGAGACTGGTACCTACTTCCAAATGCAGTGTCTTTAGTGTCTCCCCCAGGGCTCTTGCTAAGGCCAGCTGGGCTGGGCCCCTCTGAGAGTGTACAGGAAGCTAATGTGCTGGTTTTCATCCAGTCACTCACAGGGTGCAACTAGACAACATTTGGCTTCTGAAATAGGAGCTCTCTTCATTGAGTAACTGGCACTTTTTCTTTCTAAACAGTTGCAATAATACAAATTCTACATTTTATTTATTTTTTTAACAGGGGCACATGAAGCTCTCTCAACTCTTGACCCGGTAATCTGTTGATTCAATAAGCAAATCAAAGGCAGAGAGTCATTCTAAGAAGTCTTTAGGCAAGTGGGGTTTTTTTTTGTTTTTTTTTTTTCTCATCTAGCATATTCTTAACTACTCAGAGTGCTCTGGCCCTCTATAGGACAGCCAGGAGGGCAGAGGCAGATTAGTGGATTCTACTGAACCACCAATGAGTGAGGACCTTACGCGGTTTTCCAATCATCTCCATTAAAGAAAACAAAACTCATGATGCTTGAAGATGGGTTGGCTCAGGAACTCATTCATTCAGATGTATTTTTAGGCTTTTGTTTATCTTTCTTGATTGATAAAGTAATTATCAAAATGCGTTAGAAAATAATAGCCAACTGGTGAGAAAAGGAACAGTTGGAGGAAGCAACGCAATAGAGGAAAAGCAGCCACAGGCTCTACCTCAGGCTTTCCAGTGAAACTCCATGAAAATTCGTCTCTCTGCTTTGCCATCTATGGGGTGGCTGATCAGAGCTCTGGCTTGATAAAGACTCCCCCCACCACATGGTATCTAATTAATTCCCCCCAAAACATGGCCCCACTCCCCGTTTTCCCTCTCCTCACCTTTTCTCCATCGCTCTTTGCTCTGAAGTCCGCTGCAGGCCAACCAGACCCCAGCAGATGTTTGTGTTTTATGAGCCAAATGGGAGCCTGAAGGATCAACCAAATACCAGCCCCACTGAGAGGGGGAACCAGGCCATCTGACATCAGGAACACAGAATGCCGGCCTGTGCAGAGGGCAGGGGCTTCCAGGAAGCAGAAGGAGGGCTAGATAATTAGCTGGCACAGCCAGGGTGTTGGCCTATTGCTCTGTCCTTCTGAAGAGCATGGAGAGGCCCTTAATGGAGGCTCAGGGAGGTTGGGCAAGACCCTCCATAAGTCCACTTCCCTGGCTGGCAGTCCTGGCCCATGATGGCCTCCCCTTGTGCCAGAGCACCATGTGGCACCCTGACTGGCTCCTGGCACAGGAAGGAGCAGGAGGTTAAGGACGCCTACAATCAAACCAGCTTGGAAGGGCCATGCTGTCTCCGTGGACATCACCCCACACCACCACTGCAAGGCCAAATAAGGAGAATGGACAGAGAGCTGGTGGACAGATGGAAGAGCTAAGTTTCTGTCTCAGCTCCACTGTTTACTGCTGCATGCTTCTGGCTGTGCTGGTCTGTAATGTCTCTGAGGCTTGGTTCTCCAACAGTGATGTGGAAGTTACAATACCTACTTTTGGAGTTACTTCCAGGATTAAATTCTAGTAAATGTGCTGGATCCTGTTTGTGCTCGTATCCATTCCTCACCTCGTATCCCACTCTGCTCTCAGCCTGGCTGAGTTCAGTCAACAGGAGACTGGGGAGACGGTATTTCTCTTCCTCTCTCTCTCTCTGCCTCAGCCAGCATCCAGCGACATCTCCCTTTCCTTGTCTCCAGCTCTTTCTGGAAACCCCTTGGGAGCTGCCACTCTCATAATGGTTTCCTCCCTTTGTCTCACTGTTCTCAGGATTTCTCCTCTGTCCCCTACCAGTTTCTCAGCCCTCCGTCACCTTTGTAACCAGTTCCCTTGGTGGCATCCCCTTGACTGTCCATGACTGAGGGTCTTTCTGTTTTCCTGGTTGGGCCTTGGCTGAGAGAGTGTGTGAACAAGTTAATACATCTCACACTGAGATGCAGCAGGATGGGTCCCCCAAGCATCAGATTCAAGAGTTTGACCACAACATCAGCATCTTCCTTGGCCAATTGTCAATCTGAAACAACTTCCAGAAAGGTTCTTCAATTGGGGATTTCATAAAGATATAAAAAGCAGAAGAAGAACTGTGTATGTTTTAATCATATAGTAGTCTAAAAATCCATACCATAAAGAAAAATGCCCCAGGGACGTGTGGTATACCTTCCTGTCCTTCTTGCTAAGGAACCTACAGGCTGCATGGTCTGGTGTTACTGGACCCCCCTTCTAGGTGCCATTGGCCTTTTCCTGTGTCTGTGCTACTTCTCTCCCATACCAGATAGCATCCTCCTGCTTCTTGGACTTACTCTGCTTTTCAAGGAGTGCAGGCTAAGAGTTGAGGTGAGTCCCTGCACTATGGAAGTTTGCCTCCATCAACTGTCTGCTGTTAGGGCCAAGTTTTGTTGGCCATAGGCTCTTTCTGTCTGCATCATGTCTTTTGGTTCTGCTGTGCTCTGAGGGTGGGGACAGTTATACTCTACTCCTTTTGGCAGGAAGAGTAACTTACGTATTGAGGTCAGAATTGAAAATGGATTTCCCCATTGGGCAAAGACGGAGGCCTCTACTTCCTGTGCTGCGTAATTAATCACATGCCCAGGTTCAGGGTCCTCCCTACTTAACCATTTCTTGCCCAACGTGGTGAAGGCTACAAAGGAACTCTGTGAGTTTTAAGATGCTTTCTATGTGCTAATCATTATGCTGTGTGAGGCGCCACACCAGCCCTGCTTCTGCCACACAGGGAGAGGTGAGGCATGACCTGCTCCATGGAGCTGGAAAGCCGAGTCCAAAGGGAACTGATCAGGAGCTGAGGATGTCAGGACAGGGAAGCCCTCGCTTGAGGAGCCTATTTAGAACACCTTGCTCACTCCATTCCCATAGGAAGAATTATGTTATGTCACCTCAAACTGACAGGACTTGTAAAACATTGTTTATGGGTGAGTGTTCTCTCCCCACCTTGGCTGTCCACATTTCATGTAATTGCTATTGAAAGTATAGTAACCAAACAGCACGGGGCACTTTAAACACCATCTGTGGCCTTACAGACAACATTGTGAACTGAAGTGTAGATCTGGTACCCTTGGGTGGGCGTATTGATACTACCAAGTCCTCCTGGTTTGCATTCCTACAACTTCAAAATCCTTCCTTGCTCACATATGCATAAATCATGGTATTGGAAAGACCTTAACTGTTGGTATGGTTCAGTGCCCTCGTTTTTGCACATGAGAAAGATTAAATATGGAGAAAAGTTGACTAGTCAAACAAGTCATATAGTAATATAATCTAGGAAAAGAACTAAAACTTTTTTTTTTTTTTTTAGCATTTATTACCTTGGCAGACAACCTGTTGGAGGCAATGTCAAAACAAGGACCTGGGTCTTCATGTGCTCTCAGTCAGCAGCACTCACAGCAGTTAAAACCAACTAAAATTTTTGCTGCCTTGAATGGAGCAATGTAAAGCTTGGGGAAGATTAATGGTGCACTGGTGAGTATTTAACTATAGGTGCGTAGATGTCCTTATACATATATATATATATATATATATATGTAAGTTCATTATAAATTCTGCTGTTATAAAGGATGGATAGCACACAACTTACAAATAATGATAAAATAAATAGTATTCTTTATACAAATCCCATAGAGCCAATTGATTCTCATGAAATGCTTTTAATCATTCTTCCTGAGTTCTTGGAACTATACCTGATTGCAAATGAGGATAGTTTTGACGTAAATTTTGAATATCTTCTCATAGGTTGATGTATAAGATAAAAGTCAAACCACAAAGACATAGGTTAGAGCTTCATTCATTCATCAGTGTCATGAGTAACGTCTTTTCTAAATCAGGGAACACTTTTCAAACCCTGGTAGAATATTTCCTCAAGTTTTGTGTTATTCACAACAGTCACTTTTATATTTAATCTTCATTATTTACATTTTCCATCACTTTCTAAGACAAACAACAAAGAAATAAATCAAGACCTGATTTCTGACATTTGCCAATTGATGCCAATATTCTCACCACCACCAATTTCATGCTACCAATTGATGTCATTGAACTCAGTAAGACACGTACAGGTACATATCATTATATAATATTTTCACTGTGCAGATAAATATATTGGACGTAAATAACCTTAAAAGCATAGATAGTAATATAATCTAGGAAAAGAATTAAAACTTTTTTAGCATTTATTACTTTTATTTCAAATATGATGTTTAATTTTAAGTGTGTATAATTTAATATTTAATAATGACTGTACTTAAAAGCAGCATATAAAATTCTTTTTTAGTGGTGAAAGGGGTTACAGGTAATTGAACCCAAGGGTGCTTTACCACTGAGATACATCCCTAACCCTTTTTACTTATTTGTTTTTTGAGACAGGGTCTTGCTAAGTTGTTTAGGGACTCCTTAAGTTGCTGAGGCTGGTCTCTGACTTGTAATCCTCATGCCTCACCTCCTGAGGCATGTGCCATTGTGCCCAGCACATGATTCTTGAAAATTGAAAATTGGCCCTTGCAAGTTTGATAGGAGGTCCTCCAGCCCATCACTGGTGGATGGATGGGATGGGGACTACCCCCAGATTTGCTTCTCGGTGTACAGTCTAGGCCACTGGATGGTGGAGACCAGGATGATGGCCACTTGCATCAGAAGTCATAGGCCAAACTCATGCTGACAGGTAGAAGGTAGATTTAAGAATACGAATTAGATCCCAGATAGTAGGTAACTAAGTGTTATCTTTTCCTCTTTCTATATCTTTCTTTCTTGTGTGTGTGTGGGGGGGGGGAGGGTACATTTCCCCAAATGCTACAGAAATTAAGGTTTTAAATATTAGACAGTCAAGGAAGTTGAAAGGAATCAATAAAGAGAAATAAGAAGAAATAACTATTAATTTTCAGGTGTCTTATTATTAATAAAATAAATTGCTGACACAAAATTCCAGACCAGGTTTGTGGAAGCTCCTGACCGGTGCCTTCCACCGCCCTCCCACGTGTCTGCTTCAGGGTTGGTGCAGGGGCCCCTGGGGCCCTCCCTGTGTGACCTCTTACTTCTTTGGAAGGAGAGGATGAGATTACCAGAGCTTCAGATCCATTTTTGGATCAAATGAAAACCGCAGGCTAATCCTTAGCGTGTCCCTCTCCTCTTTCAGATGCTGGCCTCGCTGTGGGGGCGGGGCTTGGGGTGGCTAACAGTCCCAGCCCTGGGACAAAAGGTAAAAAGTCACGTGCTGTTCACGAGGTCTGCAGAGCCCCTCCTCCCTCCTTCAGCAGCACTGTCCCCTGGGAGACCCATCTTTCCAGACTCAACTCCAGCATCAGCTCTTCATGGCGCTGTTGAGGTGATGACCTCAGGAAGAGGAGCCCGCTCTCGTTCTCCCACAGCATCTGTGGTCATTTGCATCACCTTTTTGTTCACTGGTCTTTTCCTCAGAAGGACTACAGACTCCTGCATGGAAAAGATCTTTTTGTGTCAGTGCCTGGTACATAATAGGTCTCAATAGATCTTGCATCCAAAGTCACTTTGCTTCATGATTTTCAAATATTTGAAGAATGGATGAAACTATAGAACCATCCACCTCAGACCAGTGACTTTGTAATCTGCATCTTTTACCAACACGGTGTGATTATGATGCACATATGTTCACAAACCACATTTTAAGAAATCCAGATTTCTTCTTCTTTTTCTTCTTCTTTTTTTTTTTTTGGTAGTGAAATAGAGGCTAGAGATTCAAATGTATCCTGCTTCTGGACTGGTGGCTATTTAGTATAATGAAAAACCATGGTGCTTTCAGGAAGAATCATCTTAAATTCTTATTAAACTAATTAAGCTTGTCACAGTCACACCAATGACCACTCTTAGGAATATTAAAAATACCTTGACCTGAAATCATGGCACATACATTTAACTGGGTACAAGCCTCTCCCCGGTTAGATGCCTATATACCTATTTCCACTACTAGTGTCTCCAGAGAATTCCAAGTCCTTTCTTGCTGACCCCAGAACACATTCCTTAATGACTTCTGCCTTTAAAGTGCTATTTACCTCAATGGCCTTCACAAAAGGCCATTTACCACAAGCTCTATATCTGGCACGGTGTCCTTTGACCCCATTCTGATGCTCAACTTTTATGATTGCAGGGACAGGGCCCCAAGTAGCCCTAAGTGTTTAGGTGTCTGGTTCATGCCTATTTTTATGAGCAAGTCCTTATTTCATCAGTCATTTGTTTGGAGAATGCTGTGTATGTTGGTTCCTGCCTTGGGCAGCAGGTGCCACCTAGAGGGCCCTGTGACTGCCACTGTGGCTTGGCAAGAGCTGGGCAGCTGGAGTGCAAGGAAACTCAGCGACCCCACTGAAGGTTCCACGAGCCCCTAAGCAGCACTAATGCTGTGGGTTCAGAGGCAGGGCAAGTGGGGTGCGAGGAGAGCCCAGAAGGACGCAAGAAGATCTGTGGGATCCTAGCTCTTGACCACCTTGCTTGACGTGATTCTAGGTTAGAAAATGGGCAGGGACTGTGTTTATCGGCCACAAGGTGTCAGCAGTGGGCTGACCAGGTGATGGCTCTGTGCAGGGGCGCTAAGAGGAATGCCCGCCACGGTATGCAGAAACGGGGTCTCCGGTTACCCTCTGAAATTCCTACTTTGGAGAGATTGCTTTTCTTATTAGTAGGGGCGTCATGATCAAGTTACCCTCTGTCGAGCCTGGCTGTGGACTAACCACCATGTTTGTCTCTGCCTTTGGATGAGTAAAACTGCCACTAATCAAGATGCCACTAGCATATTGATCAAACCTGAACTGCAAAGCCAGGCGGGTGATTTTGGAATAATACCTATTCCGTGGAAAGTAATGAGGTGCGAGGGAGGGGCGGGGGAGTGGAAGACAATGGTTTAGGACAGTCTTTTTTTTTTTTTTTTCCTCTCTCTCTCTTTTTAAACTAGAGGGGAGTTCTAAGTTGTCTGCCCACTAGCTGCTTACCAGCTCTCTGGGTTTGCATCCCTATCTGTAAAATAACATATTCCCCGTTTTTCAAATGGTGACACTCATGGAGTTGTTATGTGGGTTAAATGAGATAAAGTGATTTGCAAATTATGAGGTACTGTATACACGTGGGTGCAGTGGTTGAGGCTCATCTTTTCACCTCAGCTTTGTCATAGAGCTTCCTGCAGAGGAGAAGCATAGACAACCCAAGCAGGAAGAAGTGGCTGACTTCTTGGAGCAGGTCATGTGGAGTCTCCAGTGTGAGCTGCCAGCCATAAACTTCTGATCCAGCTTGATAGAGTCATCTTCCAACTAGATTCTTCCTGGATGCCTTTCCATGGCTTGTGTCCAAGTGGAAAGCTGGCAGTGGAAACTCGCTCTTCCTTCTTCACTGAGTCTGCTTTTCCATATTGGAAGGAGATGAAATGCGCATTTCAGAATGTAAATTTTTCCTGCAGGACACTATCCCCAATGGTGAAGTGATGGAGAAAAATATGAGATGAAGTCAGGGGATAACTGAGTAACATACTGATTTATAAACTCATGGAATTGAATGAAAGCATTTTTTCCACTGGTGGGGTTATTTATGATGTCCTAGCTGGCTGGATCCCAGAGTACAAGAGGCTTTGGTTCCTGAGCAATAGAAATAGCAGGAACTAATTTTCTTCTTTGCTCCTCTGTTAAAAACACAGAACCTAGCTGATGTCAAAACCCAACCCATCCCTTAGGTACAAGGCAAGACTCAGCTGCTCATCACCTTTGTGGTGAATGGGGTCCATGGTACAGGCACATCTTGCAGGGATAATGACAAGGAGAACTGAGGCTGTTGCGATGGGTCATCACTCTGTGGAGCTTTTTCTATGCTCTGCCTTGGTGGAAATAAACTAGCCTGAAAATATTCCATGAAAACCTGATGGGATTTTGATTGGAATTTTACCAAATTACATATTAATGTGTGGAAAAGTGACATCTTTATGATGTAGTATTTTCCCATCCATGAACATGGTGTATCTTTCCATTTATTCAATTTCTCTTTTTTAACTTTCAATACTAAAAAAAAATTGTTTTTGGTATTGGTGATTGAACCCAGTGGTGCCTTACTACTGAGCTACTTCCTCAACCTTTTTTTTTGCTGAGGGTCTCACTAAATTGCTGAAGCTGATCTCTGACTTGTGATCCTCCTGCCTCAGCCTCAAGTTTCTGGGATTATAGGCATGTGCCATTGTGCCTGGCTTAATATAAAATTTAAGTTTGTTTATAAAGACTTTAAGCAGTTTGTATTAGATTCATTCTTAGATAAATTTTAGCTTTTTGTTGATATTGTAATGGAATCTTTAGTAATGTGTACGTTTTCTAACTATTGCTGGTATGTAAGCAAATATTTGTGTGCATATGTGTATGTGTGTTGATAGCAATTGACTTATTACTTCTAATGGTTTGTCTATTATTTCTGAATATGTGTGTACATAATCATATCAAATAATGCCTATTTTAGTTTTTCCTTTTTCTATCCTGACACATCTTCTTCCTTTATGTTTTCTTTCTATCTGTCCCATTGGAATAATAAAAATGGAATAAACATTTTATTTTGGAATAATTTTAGATTTAAAAAAAATCATGCAAAGATAGTGCAGAGTTCCCAATTAATCCTCACAAATTGCCCCCCTTTGTTAACATCTTATATATCTTACCCATGTCAAAACTAAGCAACCAGCTCTGGTATATCAATATTAGCTAAACTCTGTAGACTTTATTCAGATTTCACTTGCTTTTCCTCTTATATCTTCTTTCTGTCCAAGGGTCCAATCCAGGATATCATATTCTGTTTAGTTATCATGTCTCCTTAACATCCTGTGGTTCTATGGTGGTTTTTATTTATTTCTTGTTTTTATGACCTCGACAGTTTTGAGGAATACTAGTGACATATTTTATAAAATATCCCTCAAGTTTTGGGTTATCTAATGTCTTTCTCATGAATAGACTGGGGTTATTATTTTGGGGGAATAATGTCAGAAATTATCAGTGCCCTTCCTGTCACATGGTATCGATGGATACATTCCACCAACATGTCTTATTGCTGGTGAAGTTAACCTTGAGCACCTAAGGCACTGTTTGCCAGGATTTTCCACAGCAAATTACCTCCTTAACTCCCTTTACATTCTCTGTTCCAATCTACACTCGTGTGTGTGTGTGTGTGTGTGTGTGTGTGTAAGGCAAGGGGGAGGGAAGAGGGAGGATTAAGTTCCACTACCTAGAGGAGGGAACACTTATATATATTATCTGGAATTCTTCTGTAAGGAAGAATTTTTGTTTATTTGTTTGTTTATCCAATCATTTATTCATGTCAATATGGATTTCTGGCGTTTTTTTTTTTTTTAATAATTTGGGTGATACCACATTATTTGTGATTTTACTCAAATAGTCTCAAGTTAAGCAGTGGAAATTTTTCATTGGTTCCTGTGTGCCTTTGAAATGTACCCATCCTTTTGGACCTTGATATTTTCTTACCATCTAATGATAAAACACGCTCCAGGCCTATCTGCATTATTTCTACTCTAGATCTAAAACTGAGCATTTCCCAAGGAGCCCTGTTTCCTTTCATTGGAGATTGGAATTTGGAAACCAAGATTTGGGGGATTTTGTGCTCCTTAGAACTGGAATGTTACTCAACAGACAAAGCTCTCAACAGCCTCTCAACATACAGAGCTCAGAATGTATGTAACACTAATCCATGTATGCACACATATCTACAATTATGTCTATATGTATTTATTTGCATTTTTATTAAGCTCAATCTGAGTTGTACTTGAGGAACTCAGAGCTCATCTTAGGCTCCCCCTTCACTATCTGTATTTTCCCTCTGTAACAGGGAGAAACCTAGCTTTTACCATCCACCATCATTTTACTTATATAGGGAATAATCTTTATTCTCTATCATTAAATTTGATGAAGCATTCTTTAACAGGTTAAGGATATTTCCTTTCTATTCCTAGTTTATTAAAAAATTAATCTTGAATTATTAGGTCACATATTTTAAGTCCATTTTCTATTGAGATGGTAATATAAAATTTTAAAATGAAATGTTAAACTCTCTGTATCCCTGGGTTTAGCCCAACTTGGCAATAGAGTGTTTTTATTAGATTGAAGCACATAAAATTGCTGACTTTTGTAGGTCAAAAGTGGCCAAATATCAGCCACCCAACACATTGCTGAATTCAGTTTGTTAATGATTTATTTAGATTTTTTGTGTACACGCTTATAAGTGAGATTAGCATATAATTTTCTTGTCATTCACTGTTCTTCTGCCCCTGAAATACAAGGACTTTTTCTCTTAAGAAGCCAGGAGTATATTTTAATTCTCACTAGGGAAGGTTATAAGCATGAAGGTCATTGCCTTTAAAAAGAAAGGAGATGAGTAAAAGAGCAGAGAAACAAGGAGAGGCAGGAATGCGAGAGATGAGGAGGAGGAGGACTTGGACTAGTTCTAAATGAGCCTCCCAGCCCATGAAACAGCTGCAAGAACCTCTATCTTTTAACTATTGAGTATGTTCCCACACCTCACATACATCTTTAGGATAGGGTGGTGAGTAAGGGACAGGACAAATCTCCCTGGACATGCCTTCATGCTATTTAGAAGAGCTGGGGCAGAGGAAGACCTCTGTACCCTACGTGTCCTGGGTGGACATTAGTTTTGTTTTTTGTTTTTTTTTTTTCCCAGCCTGACTTCCTCATTTCCTCAGTGACAGCACACTTTGTTCCTTTGGAAAATTGCCCCTCTGTTTCAATGTCATGGATTCTGACAAGGCCACCATCCCTGCACTCTACCTCATCTCTCACTACACACACACCTGTGGCCCAAGATAGGCCAATTGTAAAACCCTTGTCTCCAGCCTTAATGTCTGCTCCAAATGCAGACAGTAGACTCAAGAGGGTGCAGTCAGAATCCTCCCAAGGGAGTCAACATGCAAATGGTGTTAGAGAATCTCCCTTTCTTACTTCTTAGATCCTGGGCTGGAAGATTTAAGAATGGAACCGTCCACTGTTACTTACCCCTGTCCTACCCACTGGAAGAATTTTTTGAAGACAGAAGAATGACATCAACATGAAGAGAGAGCTGAGATGCAAACCTGGAGGGTGGCACAGGTATGACACTGGATGTGGTGGTTCAAATAAGTCGTCCTTACTCATTGGCAGGCAGGAAGTAGATGGGGGGGGGGCCTTGATAGAGACCCAGCATGGTTAATATTGTGCTATGACAATAATGAACCTGCCAACTAATGGAAAGTGGCAGTGTAAAATCCACAAGTGTGGAAAAGTATGTACACTTGAGTGTTCTTTTAGTCACTGTCTGGTGGGCTTAGAAGAGGGTGGTATCTTAAAGGGGATCCTCCCTCAGATGGGCCATTTTAGCTGAGAATTCTTTAATAGAGGAATAGGTAGGATCCACTTCTCAGTGAGGGAGAACCTTGTCCACCACATAATGTCCCTGCCTCTCTACCCACCCTAAGTCCAGGCATGCTGTGTACAGCTAGGTGGAATCCCTAATTATAAATGCTACGTGCAGAAGGATGTAGATAGCAAAGGCCAAGGCAGATGCTCAATGAACACAATAGTGATTTCAATTTAATTTTTCCTGTGGCATACAATGCACCATTAAAAACCATTGCTGCATAAGGGACTAAGAAAAATTGAGTGATGTATCTAAGGCCAAAGAATAAGATTTTTTTTAAAATCTTATTTTTTAAGAATAAAAAAGTATAAGAAATTCTCTTAAAATGCAATAAAAATTAAGGAGAAAAAGATGACCTAAAATCCCAGCTCCAGAGATGAGCACCATTTATATTTTGGGGTGTATCTCCCAAATTTATTTCTAAGGAAGAGTCGGCTTAGAAGGAATCTAGATCAGAATTGAAGTCTCTTGGTACCTTTTAAGAATATTTGTTTTCACTTGTTATGAGATATTACAAACATATATAAGTATAAATAATAATGTGACAAAATTCATGAACCCAAGGCTCATATATAACAAAACCATTTTCCATATTTAGTTTTAATAAGCACAATGTCACAGATTATTTGACCCTTCTCTGCTCTTCCCTCATCCCTTTCCCTTTTCCTGATGTCACTATCCTGACAGTGAAAAGTATTTTTCTGTAATAGGGTTCTATAGAGGAACAGACTGATACAAGATGTGTGTGTGTGTATGTGCTCTCACAAACACGCATGTGCACAGTGAGGCAAAGAAAGGGGGTGTGGTCCTCCCTCTGCCTTTTGTTCTATTCAGGCCCTCAATGAATTGGATGATGGCCACCCACTTTAGAGAGGATCATCTGGTTTACTGAGTTCCCTGATTCAAATGCTAATCTCATCTGGAAACACACAGAATATTTAATCTGGGTACCCTGTGACCTAGTCAAGTTGACATGTAAAATTAATCATCATATTTTGCCTTAGGAATTTTTATATTTTGCTGTGTATGCTCTCATTCTTAAATAATACATTTTTTTGTGTATGTATTAGTATTTAGACAATTTGCCATGAGTGATGGCACATTCCCAGCAATTTGGGAAGTTGAGACAGGTGGATTGCAAGTTTAAGGCCAGCCTGGGCTAGTGAGTGAGACACTGCCTCAAAAAAAAAAAAAGACAAAAGACGCTGGGTGTGGTCTGGAGATGTATTCAGTGGTAAAGAAGCACCTTTAGGTTCAATACCCAGTACAAAATAAATAAATAAATAAATAGATTTAGATTTAAATAAAACAAATAAGTTTACAAAGATTTATATTTATATTAATACACATATTTCTTCAAATTTTCTTTTGCATCCTCACCATTATATTTCTGAGATTTATTCACATTGATTCGTCTATGCTTCAGAAGCAAAGTGGTACATGCTAAGGCACTGGCTAGTCTCTTGGCAGAAATGACAGGAGTATGTGGAAGAGGATCTTGAGAAGTTGGGCCAAGGAAGGTGGACTCTAAAGCTAGTTATAGAAGACCTTATTGACCCGGGCCCCTCACCTGTGCCTCAGGATTCAATGTTCTAGCAAGGAGATTGATCTTAGTAGTTTTCTTGAAAGTTAGGTACAGTGATTGTACAGGAAAGGGTGGGGAAAGTCTACTACTACTGTATACTGTAGATGCAGGTATCCTGAACCCAATCTAATTGCAAGGCAAACTGAAAAATATAATTGTCTTCCTGGGTATGCAATCTGGGTATGCATCTAGCCATCTCTGCCTCTGCACATGTTAGATTTTATCTAATAATGGTGCTATTATAATTTTTATCTACAGAAATGGGCATAGAAGGGGTAGCAAACTAAATGCATAGACAAACCCAAACTTCAGATGATGAAATTCAAGGTTAAACAAGGGTATAGCAGGATAAGCTTGTATTAGTCAGGATAAGCAATGCAGGCTACTGAAACAAACAACCCAAAATATCAGGAGCTTAACGTAAGACTTCTGTCTCATAGAGGATGCATCCTCCATGTTCTCCACTCCCTTCACATTTTAACCTGAGCAGCCCTACTGGGAGAAGGTGCTCGGAACCTTACCTACCGCCTTTGTCATTCCTATTTACCTTCTGGCAGAGGAAGTCCTGGCCATTAAACTATTTAAATGGCAGATGACAGGAGAATGACAGAGAGTTAGGGACTAGAGGTTATTCAAGACATCTAATAAATGCCTACTGAGATGTTTCCTCCAGGGCTTCCTACTGGTGGGTCAGGTAGCTAAAATAAAATCTGTGTTGTTGTTTTTTTTTAAATATGTTTTTGTGCCTGGCATATCAGTAGCTTTTCAAAGGCCTATATCCTGAGTTCCTGGAAGAAGCACAACAGGGGAATGGACCCATGTGAGAGTCAGGAGAGTCAGTTATGGCCTGAAGCAGAGGCCTAAGCACATTCTCAGCTTTTCCATGGGATTTTCTGCAAATATCCAAGGCATACAATTCTGCAGAAGGCCATTTGGGAATCCAGCACTGGCATCATACTAGAGAAATCTGCTGAAGGGACTTCTCACCATGTGACTACCACTGAGATCCATGTAACTCCTGACACTTGCCCCCACCCTCCACACTCATGATCACAGGTGCAGAGCTGACCTTACTTGGATCATCAGTGAAGCTAATAGTCATTGATACAGGAGGTAATTGTCTTAGTCTTTTAGTTTCTAGGTTTCCCTTTGTTCTCCTGTAAGTTGCTTTTGAAATAGCTCAATGGCCAGGAACTCCTTTTCCAGAAGGTAAATAGAAATGACCAAAGGAGGAAAGGCTCAAAGCACTCAGCCCACCTGCTCCCAGTAGGACTGGTCAGTTTAAAGAAGTGGAGGAAGTGGAGAACCCAGAGGAGACATCCTTTGTTTAAGCTTGAATTTCAGGTTTGTCTGTGCATTTAGTTTGCTACCCCCTCCATGCCCATTTCTGTAGATAATAATCATAATAGCACTATTATTATCTAAAATCTAATGTGTGCAGAGCCAGAGATGGCTAGATGCTCAGCAATCGCACTTTTTCAGCCTGAACAACCAGGAAAACAATTCTATTTTTTAACTTCCCTTGCAATTAAATTGGGTTCAAGTCCATGCAGGCAGAGTGATATCTGCAGCTTCTAGGTCTGACATAATCCTCCCAGACAATCCATTTGATCTCTCTTTTCCTTCCCTAGAAACTGCACAGGACACATGTTGAGGATAGTGACATTGTAAGATGAAAGGAGAATGGATCCCTGGGTCTCTCTTCAGGGAGAACACTCTGACCCACATTGGGCTGTGATAGAAATGAGACATAAGTCACATGTTAAGCTCCTGATATTTGGGGTTGTTTGTTTTAGTAGCTTACATTACTTATTCCGACTAATACAAGCTTATCCTGACTACTAGTAATATGACTAATAATAATATATGCCAGGTATTAGACACACCATTAAATGCCTGTAACACTCCTACAAGACATGTTTGCTCTTAGCATCCCTGTTTACAGATGAGGGTGAAAAGATATAGAAAAACTTGTCCAAAGACTCACAGGGAAGACATGACAGGGTCAAGAATCAAATACTGGTATCTGGCTTCCATGTGCCAGATAAGCTTGGCCTTCTTCCTGTGTTCATAACTGAGAACTGGGTATTGCTGGATTCTTATGAATGAGGCAGAACACAGCAAGTGTTCTGGAGGAAAGGTGTAAGAGTAACTAAAATATCATCTTTGTCACAGTGACTCCAATTTTAAGCTGTGCACTCATTATTGGCATCCAACCTAGTCTCATGAAGATTTTTTGCCTGTCTTTTCTTTCTTTGTTATATCTAACCTCATGAGCAATAGATGGGAGAGTGGCCTGGGCTCTTCTGCTTCCCCTTCAGTGGGTGAATCTGAGCAGAAGGATACTGGATCACCAAATAAGGATCTGAACTGGCCCTAATCTTGATCCAGAAAGTGATGCCTTTCCCTGATGACTTCTCCCATCCTTCTTGGGAACTTGTCCAGTCCGCAATCACTAAACAGAGAGTTACCACCAGCCCAGATCCCTGGAGCTGATGAATCCTCTGTTACCCTGGGAGACAGGGAGAAGAGGAGAAAGTGGAGGATTTAGGTGTGTTAACATTCTAACTCTCACTCTTCAAGTCTCTACTGATTATCATGTTCCTATCTTAGGTGAACAGGTGAGGCTTAGAGAGGATGTCACTTGCTCAAAATCCTGGGTCTTGGAGTAGAAGATAGCATCTGAACCTTGATGTCCTTGGCTTCAAAGTCCCTTCTTTCAGGGTTCTCTTTCTTGATGAGGTTCATTTTCTATCAGCATTTTAGTACCATATAAAACTTTCTCACTCTTACAAATATTTTTCGTTTTCTGGAATGCAGGTAGTACCATGCCCAATTATTTTCATTCTACATTGGCCACCCTTTACGTTTTTTAACTGCTCAGAGATAAGTCATTTCCTTGTGAGGATCCAAGTGCTATTCTGCAAAGTCAACTACCTTCTGTGGATAACAGTGGAAATCAAAATTGGCCGAGTCTGGACTATGGATAAGCCCGCCCACCTCAGGGAGACTTGTGAACTTTTGTGGAGATGATTAATAAGAAAGATATTTCTTTGGGTTCTGCACAAGGGGTTTTTGTAGAGCTTGGAGTGTGGGTCTGTTTGAACATTCTTTCTGCAGCTGAGGGAATGATCAAGGACCCTTCCTACAAGCTCCAAGCAGGAGGTTCTGGATAATTCTACACTCAGAGCCTGACCTCTCTGAATAAAAGCACAAGCTTAGCTGATAAAAATGGTGGTGGTATTTCATCACAATAGTGATACTTCTTGCAGGTGTATGTGATTGTATTGAAAGGATACTCTGAAGTATAAATTTGAGGACACTCTGAAACCAGCAGTTTTCAAGACAATTTTTAAAACAATGGATTCCTTTCTTCAATTACACATACACTGCAACATGCAAAATTGTTGGGGTGTCATACTCTAAAGTATGGCACTTAGACATGTTGAATTAAAGAAGCAGCCTCAAGGTCTCTGACTTTCAAGTCCCCTGTCTTTTGATTCTCTGTTTGCCCTGAAGCACAGGGAGGGGCTTTCTCTGAAGCTCACTATTGACTCCAAAACTAGATCTTCCTCCAGAAGGTATTTAGTTGTTGTGAATCTCTCTCTAAGATATCCTACCAACCCAGGGAAACTGAGGCATCTCTCTCAAAGGAAGTTAAGAGTTGACAGTACTCCCAGACTCAGGTAAACTTAGCCCTGCACCATTGTCTCTTCTTTGGGTCTGTTCATCTCCCGTAAAAATCATTTCCGTCTCCTCTTAAAGTGCTTACAGCCCCACTGTTTTCTCCCCTAGGAGAGGGTATTTAAGGCTAATGGCATGGCCATTCCTTGAATGTTTTTTATGCTGCTTATGAACTTGCATGTTAATTACCTCATAGGCCTTTTATCCAGTTAACCTATTATTGGTTTAGTTCTACAGACTTAGTTACTGAACTTTCAGTAGAAAAGTTTGAACTTCCCTATGAGATAGTAACAGTGGACAGCTCCAATGAAGGGAAGTAGGGGTCTGGGGCTTGGCCTGTCCTCTCCTTCTCTGTGCCCCTGGGCTCCTTAGAACACAGCTGCAAGAGCCCAGGCATGATCCAAGTTCTTGTTTTCAGACAAGGAAACAGGCGGAGCCAGGTAAAGAGGCTCAGCAGCAACATCCCCGAGGGGACCGAGGCTGGAGTCTGGGAAGTAAACCTTCTTCCACAGAACAGGCTCTCCCTCTTGGGTACAGTTCTTTCTTTTGTCTTTTTTTTTTTTTTTAGTTGTAGATGGACCCAATACTTTTGTTTATTTATTTTTAGGTGGTGCTGAGGATTGAACCCAGTGTCTCACACATGCTAGGTAAACTTTTCTACCACTGAGCCCCAGCCCCAGCCCTTGGAGAGTTCTTGAAGGAAATCAGCCCAGTGTGCTTTCCGCCTCAGTGACTCTCTGTTGTGAAGGGGCAGAGGCACCTGAGGGCATCTGGTCTGGCTTGTGGCTGCAGCAGGACTGTCATCTGATTGGGGAATGGAGTCTGAAACCCCTGGTCGGAGTGTGAGGGGTCTTGTAAGCAGTGGAGGCCTCTGTCTCATGAGAAGCCAAATGCAGTAGATGAGGCTGATCTTCCCTCTATTCTTTTTAGAATCGTGCTGAAGAGGGTCAGGTCCTCTCTCAGAACTAGAATGCCTGGCCTTCTGTCCCTCTGGGGGCACCGCAGGCCTCACAGACAGTAAGTAGCTCCTGCTATCCCCCCCAGTGGTGGTCCTGCTTTGCTCCAGTCACCTCCTAAGCTGCCCTCCATATACCTTCCCCTTCAGGAGCTCACAGAGGGGCTGCTGGGGAATCGAAGACATCGTCCTGAAGCATTCAGAGTTCAGCCTGACTCCCAAGAGGTCCTGCTCTGCTGCCTTCTTTTCCCTCACATTCAGCATGAATTGGACAGCTGCTTTCCCAGGCCCTGAGTTTCCTAACGCCCTGCCCAGGAGTTGCCTCCGGGCTCTGATTGCACTCTGCTGATCCAGTTAACCCCCAGTTGGGAACTGGCTGCCTTTTAGAAGGGACACCGCCCAGCTGCATAATCAAACATTAGGAGCTCCAACGAGAACTCACAGCTTAGAATTACATCCAGAGCATTGACCAGAATCTCAAGTCATAAATCATATTTCATTTTCCAAGAACGGAGAACATCTCACACACAAGCTGCTTCAAGCGGTAATTGGACTGTGAGCAACAGATACGGCAGGTCAACAACCTGTCCCAGCAGACTCAAACCCGCGGGGTGTGGGAGGGTCTGTGTCATAAAGAGTTGGGAATCGAACCCCCCCCCAGTGTCCTGTGTCCCAGCCCCTTTCCCAAAGCCCAGGCCTTGCTCCAGGCCTCCTCCCCAGCACCACACAGAGGCCCACTGGGGATTTTCAGAACTTTTACTGGATGCCTCTTTAAAGTGTCTAATTTTAATGAAGAAATCTTTCATCTGCCATCCTGTTTCCAGGAGACAGGTTTGGAAGGAATTTTCACAAGTCACTAAGGCCCTTGCAAATGTGTGTTTTGGTGGAAAATACAAGGCTGTAAGACATGCACAGTGATGTTCTCACTGGGGGTTGGGAGGAGGAAGCAGGAGGAAATAAAACACAGAAAAAATACTTCGACAGCCAAATGGAGGAAGGATGCAGAGGGGCAACCAAAAGGGGAAAAAGGGTTTGACTGGAAATGTCTGAAAAACAATATGGCCAGAGAACACGGAGTCCCTCCCCAAGGGAAATTATATGCAACTCTAAGAAATGCTAGGGACGGAAGGCTGGTGCATGGGGGCGCGGGGGAGTGATGAGAGGGGGAGGGGGCGGGGGTGATGAGAGGGGGAGGGGAGGGGCAGAGGGCGGGGATGGGAGGGGGAGGGGCGGAGGGTGAATGCATCCACAACTAGAACAAGGTAAAGAGTCAGTATGTGCAACACACACACCAGAAGAAAAATCTCAAGTTCATCCCCTCGGGAGCTTTTTAAGCCAAAAAGGAAAAAAATAAAATAAAACCAACAATAACTGCTGAAGTGGAGAGTCGGTGGAGCTGGAACTGCAGGTCTGCGGGGCTCGCAGCTGTGAGTGCAGGGGGTGTGCTCAGACACAGCCCCTCTGCACACGAGTCCTGGATGGAGTCCCCATTGCGTATTTTCCTGGTTCCCAGACGCTTTCTCCCAAGTACTTCCCATGCTGTACTTGTAACCAAGGAAGCAGCTTCCTCTGTCCCCATCTCCAAGGAGCTCCACAGCATTTCCCGTGGGCTGCATGATACCTTCTCCATTACAGTACATGGGACAATGATGCTGTTTTAGCCAGCTTTTTCACTGCTGTGACTAAAGGACCCAACAAGAACAATTTTAGAGGAGAAAAGTTTACTCGGAGGCTCCTGGTTTCAGAAGCCTCCATCCATAGAAGGCCGGCTCCATTCCTCAGGGCTTGAGGTGAGACAGAACATCATGGCAGAAGAGTGTAGTGGAGGGAAGTGGTTCACATGATGATCAGAAAGCAGAGAGAAACTCCACTTGTCAGACACAAAATATATACCCCAAATCCATACCCTCAGTGCCCCACTTCCTCCAGCCACACACCACCTGCTTCAGTTACCAGTCAGTTAATCCCTTCAGGTGATTAATTCACTGATTGGGTTAAAGTTCTCATAACCCAATCATTTCTTCTCTGAACCTTCTTGCATTGTCTCACATGTGAGCTTTTGGGGGACACCTCACATCTAAACCATAACAGGTGCCATCTTGGTAGGAGATTTGTACCCCCTGATCCTTCTTTGAGGTTCCCAGGGCCCCTGAAAAAAGGGGTAAGTGAATATGTATAAACGCATGCAGAGGGAGTTTAGCAGATGAGGCTATGGAATTTAAACACCAGTATGAGCCAAATGGTAAGGTGGAGAGAGGTTGAGAGGGTGGGAGGTGCAATTCATGGGCAACTCTAAGAGCCCTGTCCTAAAAAGCCAAGTGGGAGTCATGGGAGTTCATACAGGTAGTTTTATTGAGAGTGGCCCTCCAGGATCACTAAATCCGTGGAAAGCATCCTTTAAGACTGACAAACAGAGGAACTTGGAGTTGGCAGTGATTTGCATTAGGCTTGTTCAAGACTATGCATTTACTTTAAAAAAAAAATTGTAGTTATAGATAGACAGCATGCCTTTTTATTTTATTTGTTTATTTTTATGTGATGCTGCTGAGGATTGAATCCTGTGCCTCATATGTGCTAGGCAAATGCTCTACCACTGACCTACAGCTCCAGCCCCGAATTTACTTTTTGTGGGCATAACAGGTGTTTCCTACTGCTGGTGATAAAAAAAAAAAAGGTATCTTTCCCTACCGCTTTCTGTTGCACGGTCTAAACTAGCACCAGATGATAGGGAGTAGAGAAGGAGCAGACTATCATGACTCTAACATTTTTGGATACAATCATCATCCTGAATTGCAGACAAATGGAATTCTTAATGTACTTCTGTTTGCCCGGTTTTGTTAACAGGACATACTACTTGTAGATGCAGAATTTTAAGGATGTTGTCTTCAGTCTGGAGAGAAAGAAACTGTTATTTGCAGCTTTTGCTAAGAGTGATGACCTTATTAAGTAATGGGATTCGCTGACTAACTGCTGCTAACAACACATTGTTTCCAAACCTGTTAGTCTAAATCCAGCCACAGAGCTGCCCTTCGAGGCACTTCTCCATTCCCTCAATCCCAAGGGATTTTATAGAAATATTCCTCATTTAAATAACCTTCATCTTTCAATATTTTTTATTGCTTCTGCTAATAGGTTAACAATAACTTAGGAGCCACTCCTAGATGGATATCGAATCAACCTTGATGAAGAGTTCAAGGAGAAAAGCAGTTCTACTTAAAAAATGATTTTTTGATGAAAGGGGTAATGGGAAAACGTGTAAGTTCATTGAGCACTGAAATGAATGTAAGTTCTCAGAGATCAGAAGGCAAGATCCATCCATGTCCATTGTGTGCAATGGCACTTTAAATTCCTAGAATGAAGCAATAGCCCTTTCACAGTGATTCACATGGCACGTGGGAAATTCTCTTTTCTGGTAATTTGCCAGAGAAAATCAACCCCATTCGGGTCTTAAGATATACTTCCCATGTAAGATATACTTCCCACTTACATTCTTAGGAGAGACACCCCTGAGGTAGGTCATCATACGGGTCTCAGTTACATAAGCTCCTCTAACTCCTTTTTTTCCTCAGAATCCTGATGGGTCTCATCTGACTGGACTCTCGAGATCACAGAAATGGTGACTCGTCATAAATTGTCTATTCTGCTGCTAAGTCATGGGCTTGTGGGCTGTTGGAACCGGCCAGGTCATAGCTGGGAAAATGTGGGGCTCCTCTAGTCCAACTCCCTGAGGTCAAAAAAGGTAAAGCAACTGCCCCAGGCCCTCAGCTGGCCAGTGCGAAAGCCAGGATTAAAATTCAGGTTGTGGCTTCTGTCCATCTCTTCCTCCATTTAAGAAACAGGGAGTGAGGCTGGGGTAGTGTGTGCATACACAGAGTCAAGTGTGTACACACTTGAGCATCAGCTTCACACCTCAGCTCCCCAGCTGGCTGTGCCAGTCCCATCCCTCAGGAAGGTCTGACCACTCTGCCCAGTTGCTTTCATCCAGGGCAGGATGCCTCCCTTTGCCATAGACCTGCTTTCTTCCTTACTAGACCTCAAAGAATTCAAGGGTTCAGGTTGCTAAGTTGGTGCTTAGAATTGACATTAAAAAAGACAGGAGAAAATATAACACTTATATCAGGATTTCTTCCCACTCTGCCCTTTTATAGTTACGGTACTACCATTCGTATGACTATAAGGAGAAAGAACTAGTAGTGGAAGCTGGGTTTTCAGAGCTTGCATCTTAACTATCGGAGGGCAGTAGGCTCAGAGAAGAGAATCTGTAAACCAGGGTAAGGGAGGGCACTTACAGGTGGGTTTTCTTGTAGATTGGGTCAGGGAAACTTCGTGGGTACCCAATTTGGGCCCGTGCTGGGGAAGAGAGAGGCGGTATGAGCTTGGAAATGGTTTTATTTGAGGCAGAGCAAGTAGCAAGTTTCAGGTTTTCAGAATTTACTAAGTTTTCAGCAAACCTGGGGCAGAGGGTAAGAGGCTGTGCCCCAATGCTCTCTGACCTACTCCCAGGCCTTCCTTGCTGGCCTTCCCCAGATGCAGAGGACACTGGCACAGGAGTATTCCTCTTCCCCCTGCGGAACTGTTTTCATTGAGAACCATGTTGCCTTTGTCAAGGATTATTGCCAAGCACTTGGGACAGGATGGGAGCCTCTGAGCAAGGATTTGGCTAGATCAAAACCCAGAAGCAACCCTGACCCCAGACTAGAGTCAACCAACCACCAGGAGTGGACAAAGTGGAATAGAATTCCAGATTCAATGAACACTGTTAGAGGGGCCATGACAAGCACTGTCATTATTGAATCCTCCTGACTCCCATAGGAAGGGGGCCTTCTAGTCCCTGATTACTGACAAGGAAGGAGACCCTAGAGGAGAGACTGGCTCAAGATAACCCAGAGCCGACATTCCCCTGGGGGATCTGATCAAATCTCTAGTTCCTTTCCTGCACCGTGCTGTCCCTTTGTGGTCACAGGCTTCAACAGGAAGGTCAGGGAAATAAGCTCCACAGAGAGCCCTGGACTTTTGTAGGTGATGCCTTAGTGGGCTGTGCAAGGGCAGGGACAGCCTGGTGACAGGGGCCTGCAAGCAGCCTTGACTCCTAAGGTTGATCAGATAAGTCACACAGGCTCATATAGATCCTACTCTTTACCAAAAATACAGACATACTTTTTATAGCATGAATAGAAAAAAAACTGCATTATCTTGATATCTTAAGATTTAGAAATCTTATTGAATCACACCCACGACCATGGTACACTGTCTTAGGGAGAAAAAAATCCCTACTTATCACAAATAAAAACACAAAACAAAACAAAAAAAATCGTATCCCTAGACTATTAAAATAATTAGGGCCAGTAGTATTTATTTAATTATATTTTATATATCTGACTATAGCATACCTACCAAGCATATCTGAAAGAAGATATGAAAAATATCAGAAACAGAAAAATAGACCTCTAAATAATGAATGAATTGTCCCAAAGGAAAAAGCTGTAAGCAACATCAAAAAGGCTTTGAAAAATTAAATGCATATTTTGATGTGGTGTCTTATAGGTAATGGTCTCTATATTAAAACACTGTATATTATATAAAAATGAGTACGTTCGTGAAGAACTCCTAAAGAACATGCTACACGTGCAGCCAGCTTATCCCAAATGAGACATTTGTAAATGTGTGTAGTAAGGATATGCATGTTCATATACAGATAATGCATTTGTATGAACAGTATGTGATGAAATTAGAGAATAAATAACTTTAATAATTAAACTCTACATTTTGAGGCACAGGAGGAATAGAATTCACGTTGTTTCTAAGTTTGGATGCAGCATCTTTTCCCCTCTGTTTTCTGTGCCTTAGTGTAATAACTGTTTGCATTTAACCTAGTTATCTTATGTTTGCATGCTTTGCAAACTGAATTACAGAATCAAATTGCCTATTACAATTTCCCATTATGTGACACAATTACGTAGGAACACGGTGAGGTGAGGGGATTGTCCCAATATTAGGAAACACTGATTGCATCATGCTTGCAAAGAGAAAAAATTAAGGAGAGGCTCTTTCCCCAGGTGACAGGCTTTACAGCTCTTTCTCTCCTTTGAAAATACTGCTCACCATTACAATGAGTGCTCTTTTCACTTCGGTCTAGTCTGCAGAATTAGATCCATCAGTATTGGGGGGGAAAAAAGGAAGCAAGTAGTACGTAAAACTACACCATTCTAAGTGAGAAGCTCCACTCTTCTCAAGCACTTCTAAATAAAACATGGAGTTGAAGTGATGTTCCTGGATTCCATTATGCCCATAAAAAGTGAAAGCACATGACTTTTCAAGTAATTAGAATATCTGCAGTACATTTCCTAGGTCCTTCTTACTCCTGTGCCCCAGCACCAGCAAATAATGTATAGACTTTTGCCTGATGATCTTTCTTTCACATTCCCCAACCCAATTAAGAAGCACAGAGGTGTTCACACACGTGCATGCACACACACACACACACACACACACACACACTTTTCAAATCTTTAATTAGAAGGGAGGAAAGACCAAGTAGGTAGAGGAAAGGGAATGGAGTCAACCCTCTTTTTCTCTGACTGAGATGAGGAGATGACCCATTTGGACCCTTGGTTTCTGGTGTGTTCAGTGCATGATGAAAGAAAGAAGCGTGACCATGGAGAGAGAGCAGCTGCCGCCCTCCAGACACAGAGAGATCCAGAGATCGGAGGCTCCCAAGTGGGCTTGGGGGGAGTGGAGCAGAATAAAGAGGAGATTAACTAAGGCTGAGTTAAAAGAAAAAAATCTGCAAATAAACCTGTCAACTTCCAAACAAAAGGCATAACATTTCAATCACCATCATTCCACCTCAGGAGCTCTGAGGACAGGGGTTTCCACTGGCTCACGTGCCCTCATTATTTAGCAAGAGTCTTGTCAGATAATGACAGCCTTGCAGAGCTGGTAAAACACACCTTTTGGCCTCCTGAAGCTTTGTGATGTTATAATGGCACTTAATTAACAAAAAGTTTTTACTGCTAGTGAAAAGAAAAAAAATAGCAACAGAAGACAATTTTAATGAAAAGATTTTACTGAATCAATTTATTTAGTTTCCTTGTGTGCATATAGAATAAAAAGTAAATTTACCCACAAATGTATTTGAAATATAAAATCTTTTTATTAATAAAATTACATCCAGGTATGCAGACAAGGGAGAGAAATGATCTAGTTAACCAATGTCTATAAGATGAAAGTTTTTGACTCATAAAGCAAGTGATACTTTTTTTGAGGAGGAAAGGATCTCTTTTTTTTCTTTCTTTTAATCCTCAAGTAATCAAAGATAAAACTGTAAGATGACAAGCAAATTAAATATTGTGGCTTAGAACACAATGGATACTAAAGGAAATCAAAGTCCCCCAAGTCTTTCTCTTGGACAGAAAGACTTTGGTTCCTAAAACAGGAACAAGTTTGACTTCTAGAAAGACCTTGAGGGTGTGTGATTTTGCTGGGTGTAAGTCAAGGAGAGAGCATTCCTTTTCCAGAAAATTGCTGCCTTTCTCCCTCCCCTAAACCAAACTGTCCTTTGGGAAATTTATCATCATCTTCCTTTTTTCAAAGGCAAACTATTTAATATTGCACGCATCTTAGCAGACTCGTAAATGTCTAAAACCAAATCTCACCCCAGAAATGCACTGGATTTAGGTCATTATTCCATGTCTTTGATGCTGGCCGGACCCTCTACTTAAACATGAGGCTCTGAACTGGCTTTGGTTCCAGAGGACACAGTTAGGGCTAAGTGGGGCAGGGCAACGCTGCATAGGGAATGCTCCTAGATGTCACAGTCCTCTAGGATTACAGATTGCAGGGGACAGCATGTCTGAGAGAAATAGCTCATCCAGGTCACCTGGTGTTTGACCTTCGAGGCTGAATAAGGAGAGACACCTAGAGGGATGGGAATTACACTTGATGAAGCTTCAAGAGGTCTACCAGTGGGACATCAGGGTGAGTCACAGAATGAAACTCCCAGAAGGGGTGAGGCTCTTGTTCCCAAACTCAAGCACAGAGCTGAGGGGACTAGACCTTGCAAAATGGAAAGAATAAAAGGAGCTAGTGCAGGAAGCATGAGAGAGCCAAGGAATGCTGGGGGCAGGTGACAACTGGACAGTGAGAGCCACGCAGAGGTCAGCCCTGCTGGACCAGGGACGAAGCAGGTTACTGCTCATGCTTTCTTTCTTTTTCCCCCTCCTCTTTCTCTCAAAAGACATTTGAGGGCTGGGGATGTGGCTCAAGCGGTAGCGCTCTCGCCTGGCATGCATGCGGCTCAGGTTCAATCTTCAGCACCACATAAAATATTTTGTGTCCGCTGAAAACTAAAAAATAAATATTAAAAACTCTCTCTCTCTCTCTCTCTCTCTCTCTCTCTCTTTAAAAAAAAACATTTGAGCTGATGGAATAGAAAAAAAATGATGGGGGCGGGGAGAAACATGGAGATAGGAGGAAAGAGGGAAAGAGTGAACTGGAAAGTAAAAAGTGCTGGGAAAGTGATGCTGATGTGGCTTTGAGGAGGAATTATGGGTCCCTGAGAGAGGAGGATCAGGAAACACCTCAATGACAATTTTGGACAGAAGGAGGGAGAGAAGCTTGGAATAATAAAGGAGAAGAGGAAGGAACCAATACCCTCTAAATACCATGGTGGTCTAACTCCATCAGCTTTTGATGAAAGGAAATGAGCTATAAATGCTTTTAAAGGTCATCTGGATGATCTTCTTTTCCAGAAGAGGTAAAGGTATGGAAGGAGATAACCTTGAAAGGTTTTATTTTCTCTTTTATTTATTTGTACTGCATCATGTTCTGCCCCCCAAAGAGTGATGTGGGACTCCTGGGGGAAGGTGTGGAAGTAAGTGGAATCCCAACTCTGGGATTCTAGGTTGTAGGTGTGAAGCTGATCTCTGTATGTCTGCTCAGCTTACCATGCTCAAAGATACAGCAACAAAATTACTTTGAATGTTCTACACCCAAATAATGTTGTCCTTCAAAATAGTTTATGCATTGCAGCTCCTTATACTGATATCTAATATATTTGACAAATGAATTATGACTGATATTGTTCAAACCATTTTTATCAAATGAAGAAATACACAAGAAATGGACAAACAAACGTGTATCAAGACACATCGTTTAAACCTCAATTCGGTTCCCTCTGTTATTCACCAGACATGATCCAGAGTCTATGGCTTGCTCCAAGAAGAAAAATAAAACAAATCCCACCCTCAAGGGACAATGACTGTCTTCCAACTATACTTTGAAAAGAATATATCCTAGCTTTTAATATATCCCTAAAGAGATATATTAAAAATATTCTGAGCAACGACAACATAATTGGAACACGTGTCCAGGCTTTTAAAGTGATTTTTTTTTAAGATGAAACACTAGATTTTGGTACGGTTATGAGGGGGAAAATCAGTCCTGTGATAATTTCTCAAGCCTTCTATGTAATCATTGGTGGGGGAGATAAGAAAAGACCCCGTTATTTCCAAATCTGCTCTCAAAGGAGGAGAGGAGCAAGATCAGAAAAGGGCAGGAGGAAGCTCTCTTCAATACACCTCCAGAGGGCTGAACCTTCTCCATCAGCAGGTGTGAGCTGCGAGGGGTTGTGGGGAAGAGCACCCCAGAGGCCAGCCTTCTGGGAGCAGAGCAAGGTGCCCCAGGACGAGTCCCTGGGCAAAGTCCCTGGGCAGAGCTCAGGAGAAGCCGGTCCCGGGAGCCCTTACCCAGCCAATGGAAACACAGCTCTTATTTCTGGGCGGCATCACATACTGAGAAAGAAAAGGAACAGGTGTGTTTTAAAAGTAAAACTATAAATTATCAGTTGTTATGCTCTATGCTTGCAGTAGCACCTGGCCAAGCAGAATGTGAGACCTTTACACAAAGCCATGGGAATGAAATGCAAGTGGCCTGTTGGCTGGCGTGTTCGGAGAGCCAGGGGAAGCCGAAGGCCTGCTGCCCATTTTTTTAGCTTGTCCCTTTAGCAATTCTTCAGTAGGGATAAAACCTGAGGCTTAAAAAAAAAAAAAATCTAATGGTGCTTAGGAGGCAATATGAAAACTGGCCAAGCATTCTATTCACCAGTCAACCAGAGTATTAATACAGACTTCCTCTAAGACAGGTATTACTCCAGGCGCTGGGTATTGTCTGCTTTCCCCAAATACCAAGATCTCAAATTTTCATAGAGAATCCACTCCATCATCTAGAATCTTATCTAAGCAAGCCACATCCACTAGTGTTATGTGCACTTCAGATCTGATTTTAAATCATTGCTGTATAGTTCTGAATGAAAGAGAATGTTCCAGAAAGCAAGATCTTTTACAATCCCTGCTGTAACCTTCCCCAGTTCCTAGTGTTGTTGTTTTAACTCACAGATACATGTTTGTTCATGCATGCAAGCCCGAAATCTAACTTGGACGGGGGTTCATAAACTACATCACTCTTCCATAAATTCACAACAGGCTGTGTTTACTTTTCTCTCATCAGTCATAACATGTTTTTGTCTAAAGCTTCCTTAGTTCTTTATATCACTGATGAGTACAATTAAGATACGGGGCCTCAAATCTCAGAGTGCCTTTTTCATAGTTGTTTATGAGGCACGTGGCCTTCTTGATTTATGCATTATGTACCATATATGCTTATGTGACTGTAGACAGATTTATAACGACACTGAAAATCCTCCCAGGTATCCCCCCACCTTTTTATAAGGTCACAAAAATTTCACCATTTTTCCCCCCTGACAACCTAATGAAGATGATGTCATGAACTGTCTAAGTTCTAAAAAATTTATATAAATGGTCCATTCCTTGATCCTAATGTAGTGCAACCTATTGCTGGGATCCACTCCTAATGCCAGTTTGTTTCATAGACTTGGTTACTGCATGGACAAGTTCTGTTAAAAAGAGAAAAATTTCAGAATTGGCATCATCTCAAACGTCTGTGTTAGATTCTCAGACATCTGTCTCCCCAAGAAGTAACTTTTTCACAATCAGAGCTGTCCAACAGAGAAATAAGCCACTTCCTAAGGGAGGAGACATCTTGAAATGGGAAGTGATCAGGCATAGCCATTTCTCAGTATTGTGGGAGAGGTGGTCCAGCTCTGAGGGCTTGGGGGTGCAGATGAGGTTTGAGGAAGCTCCTTTTCCTTTTGAGGAAGGTAGCCTTTGGCTGCACATGATTATTGGAAAATGACACTCATTGAGGGTATTGTATTTCATAGTGAGTTGTTTAGAAAACAAGTCAGAGGTTTGTTCCAAAGTTGGATCCAGTGGAAGATGTGTATGCTGGCCTTTTCGACAGGCATGGAGTACATGGAACTGACTCTGAGGCTCAGGCCATGTGGCTGCACTCAAGATCAGAGCATGGTGGGATGACAGCTGAGAGCAAGTCTGAGTTGTACATGTTGACTCTGGACAGAAAGATGTTGCTGTCCCTATACATCAGGCATCATTATTCAATTGATTACTGAATCAGCACTCAGCTCTGGGCTCTGGGGCGTGTCTCCTGCAGATATCAATTCATGGTCCAGCGCCCTTGTCCAACCATGAAATGGAGGAAGGTGTCCTTCTTAAACTGTACCTGCCATCTTTTCCTCTGTAGGAAATCAAACTCCAAGCTAAGTGTGCCAAGAACCCCCAGGAGTGATGTAGGATTTTAAGAGCACAGGTCTGGGGCCCATCTTGGGAAAGCAGAGAGTGAAGAAAAGCAAATGATCCTCTAAAAATACGCTGTGGCCCAGTGCTGCTTCTGAGTGAGGGGAATTTCCTAAAGCCTGGGAGATCAGGAGTGAGTGTTCTTCCCAAGTATAGCATTTTGGTGAAGTCCGTGTGTGATGATACCACTGTAACCACAAAGGAATTTACCACAGGAAGTGTCCCAGCTGTTGCTTATTAGCATTAGAACAAATTACACAAAGCAAATTGTTAGCAGACATGTTTCCATAATCTTTAACTAGTGGCAATAAATAAGAGCGATTCTCTTTCAAGTAAATGCTAGATTTCCAAAAATCCAGCTTCCAATTGTCCGTGAAGGGATCCTCTTGGATAGCCCTCTGAGGGAGTGACACTCTGGGAGCCCCTGCAGGGCCCATGGGGGATGGGGTGGGCAGATGCTGCTGCTGAGTTTAACATCTCAAAATGGAAACAGGAATGTCTAGGTCTCTGGATGTCTGACCATCTGCTGGATTCCCCTGGGGGTTCTCAGTGTGGTCCTCTCATGCCACAGGGATGTAACCACATGGCAAGACAACAGGAGAGCTGGGCAAGTGCTCAGTTCTTAGTGTTTATGACAAAAAAAAAAAAGGGGGGGGGACAGTTTGCATCCTTCTCCTTAACAAAATGTCGCATTTTAAAATTATCTACTCCTACACAGTCCTGTGTCTTTGGTTTTCCCCCCTCCAGTGCTGGAGGTTGAACCCGGAGAGTCTCACACACGCTAGGCAGCAAGCATTCTACCACTGAGCTACACCCAGCCCTAATAAGCCTCATGTAACAAATGTGAGTCAAAGCCCCTCCTCCACCCACTCTGGAGAAGAGTTGGGAAGGTGTCCTTTTGAGCACTCATCAGATGGTTCTCACCTCCTGCTTTACGTATACAAATCCTTAGCCATTTCTTTAGAAAGAGAGCAGATATTTCCATCTTTCAAGACATTTGACAATGACTAATTTTTAGTCCCTGGTTACCTTTGAGCATTTCCAGTTTTATTCAGAGATTTGACAAAATTCTCCTAAAGCAATCTCAGAAAATACTTTAAAAAACAATTTTAATTAGAAAAATAAGAAATATCCCATACATCACATAAATATGAAAATAGATTATTGCCAAATCATGGATCGGGATAGATTAGAATAACTACTCTTTTATTGTTTGCCTAAGGAATTTATGGTTTTATTTCCTTTCTTGCTGGTTTCCTTCTTAAGCAAACCAACCTCAGCACAGTATTCCTTCCAACGTATTTAATATCATATGTGCTTCTCCTGAGGGGTTCTTCAATCCTTTTTTTTTTTTTTTTTCTGTTGAAAGGAAAAATCCCTGGCAGCCTGTTCAAGGGAAATCATGGAAACCCAATGTCCTCTCTGGTAGACCCTAAATGAGGCAGAAAAGTATCCCTTGCCTGAGGTCCCCCATGAGGCCTCTCCTTGGTCACCCTGAAGCCCAGGCATGGCATGTCCAGTCAGCTGCCTGAGGACGATAGGCCCAGAACCCCATAACCAACCCTGTCACCCAGGTGCCTCTAAGGCGCACCCTGCTGGCATAAGAGGGCACAACACTTAGAAATAACAACCATAGGAAGACTTCAAGGGCTCTGCCTCTGTTGAAAGGCTGGGGAGACATTTTAACCCAAGCATATGCAAATCACTGATACATTCCCACTTCCTAAGGCTCTCTGAATACAATGGCAGGAGATACACACACACACACACACACACAAACACATACACACACATCTTTTACTTAAAAGTCTTCACAAAGGGAATTATGTGCTTCATAAAATATTTAAAATGCCTTAGGCAACAGAATTGTCTCAACTTTTTTTCAAGTGTTTAACAGACAAGTATAATTGGAAATGTTTGGAACACGAACACACACACACACACACTTTAATTTGGAATTATGCAAAACTATATCATTATTCACTACAACCTGAAGGCAAGCTACAGCCATGGAATAACAAATACTGCATCTGTCAAGTTGAGGCCCCCAAGTAGCTTTCATTTGGGCCAGTGTGACCCCAATGGCCTGACCGTTTAAAGTCTGTTTAGAGAAAAATAGCCTGGTGTGTTTTACATTTGAGAAGCTATTTAGCTGCCTGGTTTGACAAGATTTTTGAGAGGGATGAAAATTAATTATAATTACAGTATTGCCACAATAATTTGGTCAGCTAATTGCATGTCGGTACAAAAACAGGCAAGAAGAATTTCTTCCCCAGGTTCTTTTCTGATGTGGCAGCATTCATTTTAAGAGTAGTGAGATTTTTTTTTTTTAAGTCAAACCTTAAATATCATGGCTTCAGCAATCTGGCCTGTTGAAAGTTTCATGTGAAATGAGACAGCACCTGGGTGAAAGCAATTGCGTGGGAACCCAGTTCCAGTTTTCCCCTAGGCTTGAAATAGGAACATCTCTCCCCCTTGAAAACTACCCAAGGTATCTCTGTGACATTGTTTGGAACTGATTTGAACTTGAGGGCACCATTGTTTGTGTGTCTGTAGCCAGAGAGGCACTGGTGAGGGTGGTTAGGATATTTTGAGATCTTAATGTGAAAGTCTAAAGGAAGCATATGTTGATAGAAGAGGCACCATAAATATCCATGGGCTGGACCAAACCCACAAAAGTGAAGAACCTGGGTTGTCATGGGATTTTTCTGGATCTCCTAGTTTTCACACCGGCAGTTCTGAATACATCAACTGTCCAGCTTCTTGAAGGAAGTTATCTAACTTCAGAGTGAGCACTTTGCATTAACAAACTTTTAAGGGACAGAATCTGTTACTCACTTCAACATCTAACCCAAGGCCTCATGTGGGGCAGTTTTGTTTTGTGCTGAAACCAACATACATGAAGCTCTTCCACTGTCTGCTCAATTTCATGGGTAGGGTTGGAACATTTTTTTCCCTCCCCTCTGTCAAACTCTATATCTAGCCACTGCTTGTGTGTCTAAAAGAGATTTTTCTATGATGTGCTTTCTCAAATGTTTCTCAGCAAAGTGGGCCCCAATAAGGTGGCATGCAATATTTCTTATGGTCCTCATCTAAATTCTGATTCATAGACATTCCATATGCAAATCCAATCAAGGTCGCCCTCAAGGCCATACAGGTCATGTCCCATACAAGGGCAGCTGGTGGAGGGGTAAGGGAGCTGAGATCCTACCTGGCTGCACTTGCCAGCTGAGACCCCTCTTAGGCTGCATCCTGGAGGAAGCTGTGCCTTTTCTAATTCAAATTTGAGCCCAGAGAGGCCCTGAGTTCTTCTTGACCTGCATCCTCCCAAGGATTGCAAGGTCTAATATTCACCTCTTCATCTCTAACACTGTAGATGTTCTTTTAAGGAAGAGGACATGCCCATCAAAAAGGTGAATTTATTTTGAGGATATGTTTCCTATTCAGTGAGGAAACGGAAGAAAAAAGAGAGAGAAAAGAGAATAATACAAAAAAATAAATAGCAGAGAAGAGGATATCCTTCTGCCTAGTAAATTGTGAATTCATCGTCCTTCTCTGGACACAGCTGCATAGGGGTAGAAAATCAATTCTTTTTCTATCACTTCACGGTGAGGAAGGAAAACCTATTTGTAAATTGAATTAAACCCAATAATAGCGTGTCTGTGTATTTGTTGAGGATTAGAAAAATTAGCCACAGATACAACTACAGAATCTAGCAATACAACTAGAAATCAACACTCTCCATTTTCAAAATTTAGTTAAGACATTTTTCTTTTCCTTTTTTCAAGAAACACCCATGGCTAAATGTCACTAAGATTCTTCGACATGACAACACATCAACACCTCAGTAAGGACTCTGGAAAGGAAGGAACTCTAAAGCCCCATCTGGGTAGAGCACGCTTCCAATTCTTTCCTTTGCTGTTGTGTATCAGTCAGTCAATAATGCTTGGATGTGAATTAGAACCCTCTAGATGACAATTTCTTCCCAAGTTGCAATGTGTGGGATAAATTCCCTGTATAGGCTAGATTTTATTCAAAGAAACCCCAGGCCAGTCACTGAGTTCTGAATAAGCATCCGGCTGCAGTCAAGGGTCCTGAAATTTCATTAGCAGTCTGCCCTCTAGTGGGACAACACAGTACTACAGATAAGTGCGAATAGAAAAGATCTTTCTTCCTCTTTTTCAGAAAGCAAAAGAATTCAAGTTTTCCAGATAGTGCAAGGCGAGGCAGTCACCCTCAGAGCTGAATCCAGCAAGGCTCACACTGATGGGTCCCTGGGTGAGAACAGAGGCAGGTGGTGCTGAGGTGGATGTCCCTGCAGGGACAAGTCCTTCTCATATCTTGGAACCCTCCGGGGCTCTCCTTAGGTGACAGCATTCAGTTCCCCACTCTCTCTCATTATACAGATAGCACCCACTCTAAGAGTGACCAACAAATCAAGGAATGTTAAAAATAATAGGCTTTTGGTAATTTTTTGGCAAATCATTAACATAGATGAGCCTTTTAAAAAGAGCCAGGTAGAATTTTTTTTTAAAGGCGAAGATACACTCTTTCTATAAAAAAAGACCAAGTCATTGTGGCTGTTAATTTTAAGAAGAGAACCTATTTCATGATGTTGGCTGGATGTTGGTAAGGCAGAAGATAGTCTTGAGTTCTTTGTCTTGGGTTCAGCTTCTATCTTTTAAAGATCTTCAGAACTTGGCTTGTTTCAGCTTGTCAATGTGGTAGCAGAGTTTCAGCGCAGGTCCCAGCTTCAGGCCTAGGTACTTCATGATCATGTCACTCTTCAGCAACAATAGGGCATTGCCATCAATCTCCTGGTGGAAAGAATCAGAAAATAAAGAAGAAAAAGAAAAGAAAACCCAGGAGATAGAGTAATCAAGTGGTTGCTTAAGTTAAGGTATGCTCAAGGGTAGCAAGAGCAAATGGGTTTATTTACAGAGCAAGATCCTTAGAAAAATTAAAGCAAACAAATACTCTGTGCTTCTCTTCCCATTATCCTCCTGGAATCATCTGCTAAACTGAATATTCCTGATTGAAGGTATCAAACATAACCCCACCTATGTTCCCAATATCCCATGGATGGTGTTTGTCATCCAATCAAGGGATAACAGAGCAAAAAGTGAAATCCATTATACCGTAAACCAGAGGTTGCCTCTCCATTCCATTCCAGATGCTGGCATGAGACCCTGACTTCCATCCATCACTTTATCACTGACTTTTTTTCTTGGAGGCCCAGATACTTTTAGCCAATTTACAGATTAACTGCCAATTCTATGAGGAATTTCAGGTGTTTTTTGGCCTTGTGAATTATACAAGATGGTATACAGTAAATAATATGCCTGATTCACCCCAAAACTACTAAGGGAGTGAGCCAATTCTTTAAAGTCCTGGTGTAGCTCCGATTTGTCTCTGGAAATGGTAACCCTCCAGAATGCACATGGCATTTATGTACCTAGCCAGGCTGGGATTCCTTGCTCACTAGAGTGCTGTTTACTAGGTCACTAGAGACAAAAGGTAGTGCTCTCCTATTGGGTGGTCTTGTGGGGAGAAGAGACACAGAGGTACAAGGGTCACCAGCCCCTCTCATATGTCTGTCCAGCAGCCAGTATTGATGGACCACCATCTTTTGGTCATTCACTCTCCATGTTCCTGACACAATGACGGGGGGGGGGGGCAAAACTCATCTGTGGGCCCCTCCCAGGAGCCCCATTTCCTAATGTTCCCTCTTTATCCCACTCTGAGACTCCTCCCCTCTTCTATCACCCTGGGAAGACGGCCAGATGCCCCCTGCCAAGTCCGTTTAAGTGCAGCCTCCCCTGTGCTCTCTGATCTTTGGTCACTGTTGTCAGGTAAGTCAAATATATGCCAGATAAAATGTGGGTACCAAGTTAAGGACCATTCTCAGATCTGAGAGTGTGATTTTATGGCAGAATCATTAAGTAAAAATAAGGGTCAGGGAGGGGAAAATTATTACTGTAACAAACAGAATAATGCCCTCCTCTCCCTCTAAGATGTCTATATCCTAATTTATTCAATCTGTGAACATGTTAGGTGACATGGTGAAGGGAACTAAGGTTACGGGTGGGATGAAGTTGCCAATCAGCTGACTTTGAAGTAGGGAGTTCAGCCTGGATTCTGGGATGGGAGCAATGTAATTGCAAGGATCCTTAGAAGTGGAAGAGTAGGGCGCAGTGGATCACATGCCTGTGATCCCAGTGGCTTTGGAGGCTGAGGCAGGAGGATCGCAAGTTCAGAGCCAGCTTCAGCAACTTAGTAAGACACTTAGCAATGCAGCAAGACTCTGTCTCAAAATAAAATATAAAAAAGAGCTGGGGATGTGGCTCAGTGGTTAAGCACCCCTGGGTTCAATCCCTGGGATCAAAAAGAAAAAAAAGAAATCAGAAGGACTGCTCGAGGCTGAGAAGGATTCAGCTTGATGTCACTGGCTTGAAAGACAATGTTAGGGGGATACAAAGGAAAGAGTGGATCTTGATGCCAGAAAAGGCAAGTAAATAGATGTTCCCTAGAACATCCAGAAAGGAACATTGCCCTGCCAACCTTACAGCTTAGCCCAGGGAGACCCAGGCCAGGCTCCTGACCTACGGAACTGTGAGATAAGAAACTTGGATTGTTTCAGCCACTCTATTTGTGGTAATTAGTTATGGTAACAATACAGAATTAACATGGTAAGTGTGGCAGATAAAATATTTTAATTCTTACCTTTTATTCATTTACCATCTTGACATAATTCAGAATTGCTGAAATAATTGTCACAATACTTGTTAACTGCGGTCTACCCATGAGCCGTACATCATGCTAAACACTTTATATGCATTTTCTCATTTAATCCTCAAAGCAGTTTAGGAACAGGCACTATTACAGTTCGCCTGGCGTATTGTAGGTGTGCTATAAATGACTGTTGAATGCACAGACAGATGGATGGAGAGGCAGGAAAATAGGCACTCCCGATGAAGCCCCAAATGAGAGAACAGATGGGACAAATATCCCTTAAAACAAAACCAAGTGGTTGTTCTGCTCTGAGAAGCCTGTGTTTGCAGCTGTCTCTCTCATCTCGGGCTCCCTCGAGGGTACCCCTCCAGCTTAGTCCAGACCCTCCAGCATCCTCTTTCTATGTCCCCAACACCCCACCGGTCCTGGCCAGGCCACCCCTTGCGTACGTGCTTTCGGAAGAGCTCCACGTGAGGCCCTAGAGCCTGCGGGTCGGCGTCTCTCACAAACCAGACCACATCCTCCACGGTCCAGGTGGAGGGGTTTCTGCTCCTTGGCCGTCTGGCATCCTGGGCATCCGGAGAAGGGCTCGAGGCTGAGTGGGATGAGCAGAGAGGGGGAGACCGTGAGCCAGTAGGACTGAGGATTCAGCCCCTACCTGGGGCTGCCTGACCCCACCTGGCCTGGGAGGGGGTCCTCAGTGCCCTCCAGTCTCGAGTAGCTGCTCTGCCAGGAGCAGCGGGGCACAGGAAGCCAGCACTGCCCATCTATGCGAAAGCCCTCTGTGTGGCCTGGGGAGGAAGCACCAGAAAACGGCTTTCCTTCAACAAACAGGCTGACATTCTGACTCAAGTTAGAGTTTCCAAGACCCTTTCTGCTCAGTTCTCTCCGTGGGCCCCTATGACTGGTGATCAGGGGAATGAGTCAAGATGAATGTCCAAAGTGGCCTCTGTAGGTCTGTGAGGTAAAAGGGCTTGGGGCCCTCTCAGCCACCTTTGGCTTCACACTGAGATGATCAAAACAGGGCAGAACTGAGGGACCTTTGGGGCCTGGTTCTTCATCTCTGTGGGTCAAATCTGAAAGTCTTGGAAGTCTTGACTGTGAGTGGTCTAGCCTTGTGAGCATATGCAGAAAGACAATGTCACTTCATTCACTGTCCCAGGGAAACACCCATTGCCCCTACTATTCTGCAAGGCTGTCAGAGCACCTTGAAAATCTCCACTACACTGTGAATTCCTTGGCCTAACCCTTTGCCTGGTCCATAGCTGATCCTTGAGAAATAGTAATGACACAGGTGAAGAAGGGAGGAAGACAGGAATGATTTAGATGCCTGGCAATATTTAAGGGTTGGCTTTGGGGGTTTATGTCCCAAATCAACTCATCCTCTTTCCCTAGAGCCACCTTCTTATCTCCCCCATTTCTGAAACCGCCTCCTGCTTCTTTGCCCCCTCCCACACTTAATTATTACAAACTCTTGGGAGGATACCTTCTATGCTAGTCTCTTCCATTCTCTGCCAAACCTTGGGTAAGAACCTCTTAGCAACCCCTGCAGTGATTTCCCAATGGGTCTCCACTTTCCTCAAGGTCAAGGCTATCTCCAGTTACAGTAATACAGTTTCTTGCTAGATGGAGGGGGAGAAGAGCTTTGGTGGCAGAAACATAGGGTTAGATCCTGGAGCTACTCCCTGATACTAATTTTTTGGCCATGATTCAATAATCAGATGTAAAATAGCAGCACTCTCCAGCTGGAGGAACAAGAGTGGGGGCTGAAAAGGGACAGGGCCAGCAGGTGCTCCAGGGAGGGAAGAGGTGCCCAGCCTGCTCCCCTGCTTTCCTGAGCACCTCATCTGGGCACACCTGTTATGCCCAATGTCCCCTAGCCTCCCTTCTGCACTCTCAGCTGGTGCTTTGACTTGTCTCTAAGAGGCATTTGCCATCTCTCCTTCCCACTGATGTCCCACAGCCCTTGAAGCCCAGGTAACACCTGCTGTCTGGTGAACAATGTCACTCTCTTCCTGCTGTCTGAATGTCACCTGCCCCCTGACACTTCATCCTGAACCTTGACTTGTTGTTACCTTAGAATGCTTTCCACATTCTGCTATGTAGTACAATTATTTATGGGCTTTTCTAGAACCTCCAGTTAAATGTTACTTTCCTGAGGATTCCTTCCATTTATTCCACAGACATTTATGTCCCTGGTCCTCGGTGAAACGTTTAGTGAAAAACACAAATGTGATCTTTTTTTTTCTTACAGTACTAGTATTGAACCCAGGAGTACATTGCCACTGACCTACACTCCTAACCCCTTTTATTTATTTATTATTATTTTTTAAAATTTTGAGACAGTGCCTGACTAAGTTATTGAGGCTGGCTTCAAACTTGTGATCCTCCTGCCTCAGCCTCCCAAGTCGCTGGAGTTGCAGACATGCTCACTGTACCTGGCAGAGACCTTCTTATTACAGGTGTTAGACATTACTTTGACTCTACTGTGGATCTAAGTAGAGTAAGTATATTTGAAATGTGGGTTTGATAAATGTGAAATGAATCAACACACTTTGCAAAAACAGGTAATTTGTATACCAAAGCCTTGTAGTGGTGATCCTTAATCCTATTTTAAGGCTAGGAAAAGGTTGAGGCTCTGAACAATGAAGCAGCTTCCCTACAGAATAATTTGCTTGTTTCTTTAATCTCAGGGTAAAGTGGTTTTCTTCTCTTTTTCCCTTCTCCTCTTACTACGCCTGAGAAGTGCCGGGTGCTCCATTAGTGCTGAGAAAAAAACAGCATCACATTTCCGAGTCTATCCTAAATACATAATGGTTTGGTTGAGAATTGGATTTACTTTGAGATTTTTCCTGCTTTTTCCTTGTTGGATCTGGAAGGGTCCCATAAGGTGGTTTGGCATGGGGCATATTGCTGGGAAACTGTTAATGTACCCCAGAGCCATCTGAATGCTGATGCATGCTTATTAAAGATGATTTCACTCCATTTAAAGACATCTGCACTCAACATGGGGACCAGAAATCACGGAAATCGCATTTGCCTTTGGAGCCCGCCCATCAGAGCACGGGCGTTAATCAGGGCGGTAATAGATGCTCTGACTACAAAGGCGGGAAGTCTTTAGTCCAAGAATGATTCTAGAGTGATCAGAGCAAAGGTCAAATCTAATTTCCTGTGTTTGACAGGAAGGGGGAGAAACCAGACCAATTAATAGCATCATCCCCAGGATCCTAGGGTCCTTTGAGGGAGGTCAGGGAGATGTTTCCCATCAGCCATAGTCGGCAGGCCAGGGAGAGGGGCTGGTTTGGCCTCAAGGAGGAGGCTCTCGGGGTGACTGGCTGTGTTAGTGGTATCTGGTGCCTGGTGCGGGCATTTGTTTTTCACTTTTCCAGGATGGAGCCACGGCAGCCAGGCTGGCGGGAGTGTTTCTAGGGGAGCCTGTTAGTCATACAAGGCAGAGAGCAGCAAGAAGCCTAAGTCACACCTTGGGAGTTGCTCCTGATCCAAAGCACATAAACTCGCTCTAGAAGGAAGAAAAATGGAACTTTCCAGCAGCAGGTTTGCAAAGCCTTTACCCAGCGCTCTGTGCTCAGAAAGAAAATAAATACACCGCCTCCCCTCCCCCCCTTCCAGCTGCTGCCAAGGTGTCAGGAAGACAGATGGGTCCAGTCCGACACAACCAGGGCAGGCAGATGTGCTGGGTGAACGGTAAGCGCGGTGGTAAGCCGCGATGGACTGAACAAATCTTGCTCCTCCGCGGACGGAGGCGAGCAAAGTGCGCGCTCGCTGCGCGCCTTATGGGACGGCAGCGTCCTCCAGCGCAGAGAACTGCGGGCTTGCGCGTGTCGCTGGGGGGGTGGGCTGCGGAGGCATGAAAAGTGAAACCCAGTGGTGAATGGATGCATAATTAAATCTTCTTGTTTCTAAAGCTGAACCCACAGTTAGCAGAAATGGAACAGCCGTGAGTCAAGATTTAAAAGCAGTCCCAGCCCCCTCCCCAGCACAGGTACTTGCACCATGTGTGTGAATCTCCCTCGTCTCGCACATTCCCACAGCACACACATAATTGCCTTTTGCTCATTCATAATTCAGAGGAAAATTTAGCTAACAATGGAGTCCTGCGGGAGAGTGGAATGAACAATGAGCCCGGAGTCAGAAATCTCTGCCACCCAGCGCCACGTGACCATCCCTGGGCTTCTCCGCTTGTAGGAAGGGTGCTTGGCAGGATCTCTATGGTCTCTCCCACCCATGGTGCTGGGTGATCCTTCGCACTACCAGCTGGTGACACTGAGGAAGTTTCTAGCCCCTTTCTGGCTCAGATCATTCTCTATGGGCCTCAGTTTCTTCATCTGTAAGTTGTGAATATCATTTGTGGCTTCTCAAGAGTGTTTTATGACTCGAGTGACTATGAGGCACAGCGCTGGAACCTGACAAGAAGCATCTTGAAGGGAGGTCCATGGTCTTCCATAGGACCCTTCCTCAGCTGCCCTTTCTCGGCTGTTACAAGCCCTAGTCGCTCCTTGGTCTCTGCAGCTGGAGCTGGTCGGAAGGGGCCAGGGTGGTGGAAGGGAAGGAGAGGGTGGATCTGTTCCCAGCATCTCTTAGTGACCTGGTTTCTGTACAGGGCAGCCTTCCTGGAACCAAGGCTGTGTAAAGTCTATGAGGTGCCCAGGCTAGCCCATAATCTAGGCAAAATCAGGTGGCTTGAAACAGTGTTGTTTTTCACTATTTCTGTTCTCTTATTTACAAGACACTGAGGTAAGAGACATAGGAAAGAGATTGGCCACTCCTTAGATTTTAAGCAGGTCTTTCTTTTAATCCTTCAAAACCATCCACTCAACCAGTGGTGAGGACTGAGGCTGCCTCTAGAGAGGAGAGACCACAGCTCTCTGATGTTAGTTGAGCAGGGTGGGACTCTTTCTTAGCCACCAGCAACACTGCAACCCACTAGCAAGCAACATGACATCTGGGGGAGCCTCCAGCCACCCATCCTTCCCACTGCCCCCTCAGCTTGCAGCTGCTGCCCATTCTGACGGATGCCACTGTCACTTCTCTGAGGAACCCTTCCTGACTCCCAAGACAAGGCTCCGTCACCCCCTTTCCATCTGATACTCACACATTTCCTTTACAGCAATAATCCCAGTAGTGATGAAATTTGTGCAGTAATTTTGTTATCATCTGTCTGGCATTGCATACTCTGAACAGGGCCCAGTCTGCCTTGTTCACGGCTCTAACTTCAGACCTTAGAAGAGTCCCTGGCCTATGGTGCTCAATAAGTATTTGTTGCTAGGATGACCCAAAGCTCTCCGAGTCTTATTGCCTCAACTGTAGAAGCACCTGCCATCTTGGGCTCTTGTGAGGATTAAATGGAATAATTTTGTAAAATATGGACTAGACAGAATTGAGAAAAAGCTCATTGCCATTCTTTTTCTCATATGTCACTCAAAAAGAAGACGACGACGACAACTAGTAAATTTGTCTTTCTAATTCCATGGCCATCAGGTCATACCTCCATTCTGGAAATATCTGGTCTACTATTACAGAGTAAAGCCCCATCTGTTTCACATGGACTCCCCAAATCTTCCAGCATGATTTCCCTCACAGTCCCTGCACAAATTCTTTTCTTTCTCCAGAATGAATGAGCCCTTCCCACCCTTTTGTCCACCACCCCCTCACATCAAGCACCCTCATTCTTCTCTTTCAAGCTGAATTGTTTCTGTTGCTTACTGTTGTGGTTTGGCTCTGGAATGTTCTCTAAAGTCTCATGTGTCAAAGGCTTGGTCCTCAGTAGCAGCAGTGTTGAGAAGTGGGGAATCTGGGAAATGATTGTCCTCTGAGGGCTCTGACCTCATCGAGGTATTCATCCACTGGTGGATTAATAATTGGATGACATTATTAGGAGATGGTGGAAATTGTAGGAGGGAGGGCCTAGCTGGAGGAAGCAGGTCACTGGGCTGTGCCCTGGAAGGGCAGATCTTATCCTTGAATGCTTCCTCTTGCTCTCTGCTTCTGGGCTGCCATGAGCTGAGCAGCTCTAATTGGCTGCATTCTCTGCCTTGCTGTTCTCCCTCACCTCAGGCCCGAGCGATGGAGCCCACTGACTACAGACTGAAATCTCTGAAGCCACGAGCCAGAATAAATCTTTCTTCCAATAAGTTGATTTCCTCAGGTATTTGTCACAGCGATGAAGAGCTGACAAACATATTCACCCAATGCCATGGAAGCAAAACCCAACCCACAGGAAGCATTTGGGCTGTGATAACAATGTCAGATTTATTTTGTTTCTTGATTCTGAATCTTGGACCAAGTTGGGGCTGGGAATTCTATAGCATGTTCTGTTAAATAAAAAAGTCAGACAGCTTTTGCTATCTGAAACCTCTTTAGAGCTCTTAGTGATGGGATCTTGGCTAAGAGACAGGGAAGAGCTCCCAAAGATTCACCCGAGCCTCAGCATGTACCAGGGAAACATGCCCCATGCACATGCACCTTCGGAGCCCGCTGGCAGCAGAGGTAGGCAGATACATCAAGGCAGCGGGAGGCCGGGGTAAGTATTCACGAGAGAGGGAAGGAGGCTGAGAAATTTGTCATGTCATCGATACCCACCCTCCTGCCTGCAGCCTCATGCAGTTTTCTGGCTTCTGTGGTTTTAAACCATTTTGATTAGCACCATAGGGAGAAAATCCATTTCTAGGTTTCTTCCAGGGTTAAAGGACTTGGGTTAAACCTTCTGAAAGAGATATGGTTTCCTGATGCCTACTGAGTTCACTTGGGATGCAATTTCAGAGCGATGTTGAACAGTACTTGGAGCGAAAGAAAACCTTAATAGCCTCTGGAGGACACCCCGTAGGGGTCCAGGCTGAAGAGTAGGTGGGGTATGTGTGAGAAGACGGGTGGTAGTTTTCTGGTACTTTTTCATTAAACTGCCACTTGATTCAACATGGTGGAATTTCTTGATTTCTGAACATTTTTAGTTATGCAAATTTTGTTCAAGCAAAGCACCCATAGAAACCTGCTCTGCAAATGTGAAGAGGCCCTGGTTAAAGAGAGGGGTAGGGGGCCTGGAGACCTGAATGCTCTTGTCCCTTCTTCTCCATCTTCTAGAATTTCAGAAGGAGTCTTTGAAACCATCAGGCCAGTTCAAAGATTCCTGGGGCAGTTTTAAAAGACATAAAATTTGAAATCTGTTGAAGTCAGTGGCCCAACACTTGATTGACTTCTTGATCCCCACTAAGTTGGATATCATAAAATTAATTGCTTAATAAGAAAATATAAACATAATTGTCAATAAATCTTAAATAGTGTGTGGAAAATGGCTTATAGTAGGTGCCCAATAAATAGCCTCTAACAAGCCACGCTTTGCTGAGGTTCATAGGAATTAAAAAATGAATGAGAGACTTTGTGAAGCTGAGGGTCTGGTCCCTACCATGGGCAGGATAGAATATGAACTACACGTGATAAAACAAAGTGCCACGGGAGGAAAAATGGAGGAAATGAACATTTCTAATCAGGTGTTGCTGACACTGCCAGTTGCCTACCCAATATCTTTTTCCCATGTCTTCCTTTGTAATAGAATCTTCGATTTCCATCTGAATCATGGTTGCCTGGAATAGAAACCACACCTCCTAGCATCCCTTGCAGCTAGTGGCTCTGTAAGTTCTGGCCAATGAAATGTGAACAGAGTGCAAAGTGAATTTGGAGACTCTTGGCATTGCCCTCTGCCTCCCTTGCCCTGGCCCACTTTCTCCATCTCATTGCTGGGACTGTGTGGCTGAGTGGTTTTTTTCTGGTAGTTTCATTAGCTCCCTGCAGAAGGCTGTGGTTCAATGGAATCTTTGAGCGTGGAAGGGATATGAACCAGTGCCTCACAAAGTGTCCCTTCCACTGTTCCATCCAGGGGCAGCTTTATTCCCAGGAGGCTGGGTGGATTTTAAACATCCCACAGCCCCAGGAGCTCCCACTGATGGTGAACAACTCTGATGTCCAGGGTCTCAAGAAAGGATCTCGGTAATATTTCTAAGTTGCAAAAAGGACACACCTGTATTCAGGATGCAATTATGGGTTTGCAGGGTGGAAGGCGGCAGGAACTGGTGGGCTCTCTCTCTCCAATCTCACTAAGACCTTGAGAGAGAGAAGTCCTGAGCTTGTGGGGCTCTCCTGGATACAGATGGGGATCCCGTGGAGAGAGGGCATTCCAAGAGCCAGGTCCAGAGGGAGGGTAGGGCTTCTCCTCCAGTAGCTGCCTGTTGAGATTACTCAATCAGGGTCTAATTCCAGGAGAACAAATAGCTGGGAGATGGGGGGTGAGATGAAGAAGGAGGTCATCCTGGGCCCAACTAGAAGGAGGCACTGAGGGGCTGGGGGAAGGGGAGCTACTCTGAGACTCTTGAAGGAACCTGAATTCTCTGAATCCAGCGTTACCTGGTGGACTGAGATGGAGCCCACAATTCTTGAGGGAGTGACAGAAGTTTTCTCTAACCAAACTGTGCCTCCCTGTCATTGCTTGGAACTCTGCATTTATGACAAGGCCTGATATTTCATCAATGTGAGTGGCAGAGAGAGTACCTATCTCCTTTTTCAAGAAGTAGCAATACTCCAAGGATTAGGATCAATCCAATCAGCAGGGTGTCCTGTGATCACCATCTCAAGAAAGTGGGAATGGAGTTGAGGAGAAAAGGAGGAGAGAAGGAAACATTTAAAGGGCAGAGGGACACCAGAATGAGGGTTTTGACAATCAGGGGTACCATGAGGGCAGAGACTATGAACGTTTATTGAACGTCTCCTATGTGCCAAGCATTATGCCATCTCTAGGGACAAACCTATGGCTGCTCCTCATTCATTTTAAGATGGTGTTCCCCAGATCTTGTTCCCTTCTCTTGTTCTTACAAATTTTAGAAACGGAACATTGTCTCTCTCCTTTGGAAAATGGGGCTCTGCCCACTTAAATCTTCTGCCTGGCCCATGGCTCTGGGTGACACTATCAGGGAGTGGTCTGCAGGGGTCCTCTATGTCAAGAGCCCCCGTGGTAGAGGGTCTGTGCTCTGCCTCTCAGAACCACTGCTGCCCCCAGGGCGCTGCTCACCTCTGTTTCTGCCAGGGCAGTCCTGTGCTGGGCTGTGCTAGTCCGGGGTGGGAGAGGTTCCTTGAGGGGAGGGCGTGGAGGATTTTGAATCATGCAAAGTGGCTCATGTGTATGGCTCATGGCAGCCATTGGTGGAGTGATGCATGGCCAGAGGAGAAATGTGGCTGGCCACAAATGACAGCCACAAACCACACCTATGGGCAGCCGCAGAGGGGCAAGAGGAAGACTCCCCGCCTCCTTGGCCTGGGGCCTTCTTTCTTCTGCAGTTCTCAGCTGTAGAGTTGATGGCTGTGATCTCTTGAGAGATTTGTTCAAGGGATCTATGGCCACTAAATTTATTGGCCTCTTACTGAGCCTAGGACTTGTACTAAATACACGTATGAATTTAATGAATCCTCCCAATAATTCTAAGAGGTAGGTGCTGCTATTATTATTATTCCAATTTTATAAATAAGGAAACTGAGGCACAGAGAAGACAGGAAGCAGCAGACCCAGGATTCCAGCCCAGCCTCTCTGACTTGTGTCCTTGAGATTATCCACCTGCTCTATGGCCTCTATTCGTTCATGAAATACTTAAGGCTGAAAATGATCTTGTGAAGCATCCATCAGAAGGGCCTCCGAGCTGTCCCTATAATCCTCTATCCCTCCAAGCACTTTGGCATATTGCATCTTTATTTTTTAATATTTTTCTTTAGTTGTAGATGGACACAGTGACTTTACTTATTTTTATGTGGTGCTGAGGATTGAACCCAGTGCCTCACATGTGCTAGGTGAGTGCTCTACCACTGAGCTACAGCCCCAGCCCAGCATATTACATTTTTTTAGCATATTGTATCTTAACAAGCTTTCTTCAGAAGGCACGACAGAGGTAGCAAAATAACTAGAATTGTAGGAATTTTGCTTAAGTCTGTTTCTGCCCACGTATGCAAGTGTCACCTACCATGAAAGAGACAATTCTTTACCAAAGTCTGATTCTTCTTTTTCCTGGGCACAGAGCTACAGCTCCCAGACTCCGTCACAGTTCATCGTGACAAAACGACCGGCTCTTGTCAATGGAAGTGAGCAGAAGTGATGTGCCTCCCTTCCAGGCTCCTCCCCCGGCTCTGCCCTCTCCACTCCCTTTGTCCCTGTTCATCCACTAGATGCCTGTGGCCTGCAGGTGGAGGGAATGGAAGAGACATCTAATGGACAGAGCCTGGGTCCCTGTCTTGAGAAGGACACAGCAACTAAGAACAGACATCTTGGACTCTTGAACAAAAACCTTGATGGCCTTTGAGCCAGCGTATATTTTGGAGTCGATCTATTGCCACAGACAAGTCTGTCCTAAAACACCATTGTCTTTGCTGATAGTCAAAAGTTGAGACTGGTCACCTTTGAGAACAATAAAAATCCACCAAGGGGCTTCTGGAAACTTCTAATCTCTCAGTGGTCCCATGTACCAACAGCCATGTCCTCCTCCCTCCCCCGCCAGAATGTGTCCCCAGGTTAACAGCAGAGGAGGCAAAGCCAAAGGAAAGCCAGCGCATGCATTACATTACCACATCTGTTTCCTTCAAGAGAGGTCCCGTTTCTCTTGGGGCTGGAGGCTGGGGGCCTCAGTCCAGGTGCTGCGGGGCCTCCAGAGGACACAGGACTGGTATGGGGACCACTGGTGGTGGTGGCAGGGCCTCCCCCAAAATGGCCATCTCCAGAGTTCAGCCTCTTACAGTAGAGTGAGGAGGGGGTGGGCAAGGAGCCCCTGTGGCCAAAGGAAGAGGTCGAGGGATCCATACTGTAGCGGTTCATGGCCACGGGGCTCACCAGGCACTCTTCGGTGGTGACCGTCTTGGCTGAGTGGGAAAGCAGCACAGAGAAGAGACATCAGAGCAGTTCAGGAAGCCACCTGAGCCTCGCTCCTGGCAAGCCCTGCCTGCCCTGGCAGCAGGGTCACCTCTATGTGCGAGGGTGGGAGAGGAGAAATGAACTCCACTGATTCATTCCAAATGGCACACTGTCAGCAGATGGAGACAGAGGCTTCGCCATTTAAAGCGTATTTTAGTAGCAAGTGGGAGATGTGTCCTTCGTGGTTACAGGGAAAAAGTTATTATCTTGGCTACTGATGACTTGGAAATAAAATCCAAACCAAAGCCTCTTGGCGTTACCCTCTGTCCCTGTTTCCTCCCATCTGGTAGTCTCTGCTGGCTGGTCACCTCTCCCTGCTCACTCCCCCTTGTCCATCACCACTGCCCCACTCCTGGGGTCAAGATTCCCAGGATAGATCAAACAGGAGTCACTGGGTCTCACAGTTGGGAGAATCAGCTTTGGCTGGGGTTGTGACATAGGTTAATAGTGCTTCCTCCCCAATGCTCAGATCTAATACATCAAGGACACAAATGCTGATTGGACAACCCAGGGTCTTCTTCAGACTCTGCTCATGAGAGCCAAAGAGCCAGTCTAATGTGCAGTGGGGTGGAGGACCTGAAGAGTCTGCGGACCCCAACATCCGTTCCCCAAGTCCATCAGGACTTTCCAATCCTCTAAAGCTCAATCTTGAAGTCTGTTAAACTGTCTGTGATCTATATCTGTGGCCCAAGTGATGATTTCTTTGTTTTTGTTTTTGTTTTTTAACAAAGTCTTGAGAAATAATGGAAATAGAAAGAGGAAGAAATTATTCTAGTTTCTCCCACCCCAGACAAAATCACATCTGTATAGCTTCATCAATAATTATCTGTATATTAAACATCATCAAAATAGATCTTAATATCCCCCCCAAAAAATACAATCAGAAACAAAAAGACAACACTCCAAGATCAGCAACGGAGACACACATTGGGGCCACAGATCCAAACGTCTTCTCCATGTTTGGATTCCTCCCACAATGAAGGTATCGAAAAAATTAGAACTGGGAGAACTAGCAGAATTTCTCACAGTTGAGGAGATACATGGAACTGGACACGAAATAAAACCCAGTGCAGGGGGCGTGAGCTAAAGCAGTGCTTAGAGATAAAAATTATTGCTATAAATACATTTCAAAGCAAGACAGATCTCAAATGAATAATGTCTTAAGACCCTAGGAAAAAAGAGCAAATTAAAATTAAAGCAAGCAGTAAAAAAGGAAATAACAAAGATTTGAGCCAAAAGTCATTCAATAAAATAATGAAGCCAAAAGCAATTCCTCAAAAAGATCATTAGGATTAACAAATCTCTAGCTAAATTGACCCAAAAAAGGGGAGAAGACAACAACTCAAATCACTAGAATCAGAAATGAGAAAGGAAATATTACTACCAATTTTAGACAAATAAAAATTATTAAGGGATACATGAATAACCATGTGTCAGTAAATTATGTAACTTAGGTGGAAGGGATTAACTATTGGAACTGACTCAAAAATAAAGACACAATCTGAGAAGACATACTGCAAATAAAGAGATTGGATTAGTAATAAAATGAAAACTTTCCACAAAGAATGTCCAAGCCCAAATGACTTTATAGGTGAATTCTATCAACATGGAAAGGAAAAAAACAATAATGCCAATTCTTCACAAATTCTTCCAAAAAGTGAAAGAGGAAAGAATAACTTTCTAACCAATTCTATGAAGCCAGTGTTACCCGGATGCCAAAACCAGATGGACATCCTAAGAAAACTATAGACCAACATTTTATTTATGTGGATAAGGAAATCCTCAAAAGAAAATATTAGCAAAATGGAACCCAGCCACATATAAAAAGATTTATTTATATACCTTGACCAAGAAGGATTTGTCCTAGGAATGCAATGTTGATTAACATCCCCAAGTAATGTTATAAGCCATTTCAACAGAAGAACTGAAACAACCCAAAGACTACTCAATCATCCCAAGAGATACAGAAAAATATTTGACAAAATCCAAAATGCTTTCATGATAAAAATCACTCAACAAACCAGGGAACTTCCTCAACCTAACAAAGGGTATCTGCAAAACCCTGTAGCTGACATCATAGTTAATGGTGAAAGAATGAATGCTGTCCCCCTAAGAGTGGGAACAAGCCAAGGATGACCATTCTTGCCACTTTTATTAATATCATTCTGGAGGTTCCAGCCAGGAAAATTGGGTAAGAAAGAGAAAATAAAGGCTTCCTGATCGCTATGAAAAAGTAAAAGTATCTCTTATATGTACCAAATGCTAAGGAATCTAATTAAAAATTATTGGAACTAACACATCAGTTCAACAAGATCGCAGAAAACAAAATCAATTGTATTTCTATACACTTTCATCGAACAATATGAAAATGAAATCATTTAATATGTGATCTTTCATGGCTGGCTTCTTTCACTTAGCATAGTGTTCCAGGTTCATTCACACTGTAGCAGGTGTCAGTAACTAATTCCTGTTAGTGCCCAAGTAATATTCCTTTGTATAGAATGTCACATTTTCCCCCCCATTCATTAGTTGATAGTCATTTGAGTTGTTTCCACTTTTTGGCTAATATGAATAATACTGCCATAAATATTCATATACTGGTTTTTGTATAGACACTTCTTTGCATTTCTTTAGAGTGTATACCTAGGAATGCAATTGCTTGATCATATGGTGATTCTACCTCATGATTCGATTTATATGGAATGTCCAGGATAGGCAATCTATAGAGACAAAAAGGAGATTAGTGTTGCTTAGGGATTGAGGTTAGGGTGTAGGACGCATAGCTAAAGAGTATATGGCTTCTTTTTAAGGTAATAAAAATGCTCTCTAGTTGACTTGGCTGATGACTACCTATCTCTATGAATATGGCAAAAGCCATTCAATTGTATTTTTAAAATTTTTTTTAATTGTAGTTGAACAGAATGACTTATTTTTATTTATTTATTTATCGAACCCAGGGCCTCACACATGCTAGGCAAGAGCTCTACTGCTGAGCTACAACCCCAGCCCCCTGAATTGTATTCTTAAGTGGGAAAGTTGTGTGAATTACATTTCAAAAAGCTATTAAAAAAAAAAAAAAAAGATGTTGTCAGGAGCCCAGTGCTTCATGGACTGCAGGCTGTGAATACTATCCCAAGAGAATGGGACAGCATTTTGGGGGCACTAGGACCCAGTGAGGTGAAAGCCTAAGGGTGTATGCTAGTGGTGCATCTAATGAAGTGCTGCAGGATGTCTTTGGAGACCTGGAACTCTGCACTTCTGTCTTGATGGCCTCTCCTGCATCTCCTCTCTTTGGGTCCTAAGCCATCAGAATGAATGGGTCCTAAGCCATCAGTATCCTAAAAAAGAACTGGCTATGGAGCCATATTCCAAGCTGCTTCTGGAATGAATTGACAGGAAGGGAAACTGATGTTATTGAGCACATACTATAGGCCAGCACCATTCTAAAGCTAGCAAGCAGTGAGGCTGTCCTTAAGTTTCCTTCCTTATGAAGTTCTCATAATCTGGGACACCAATCCTTCCCAGGTTCCATATGGTAGATGCTTTGGTAGGAGTGAGGAAGCACAGCAAGGTCTGGCATGGTACTTGGCCTAGAGGGGGGCTTGAGAAATATTTACTGAGTAAACATTTGGGTCCGTGTTAACAGTCAGCCTACCCTTACACAGAAGACGCATTGAAATTTGTATTGTAAGGGGCTTACCTACAAATTCTTCATGTAGACTTGTGATAAACAATGAAAAAAGATTTACCAAAACCACTTTCAGTTTATTTAACATTTTAAGTCTGTATTAAATATGCCTACATAATTCTGAGAATTCAAGTTAGAGATTGCGGATAATTCAGCACTATGGTTGGAAAATACAGATGCAGATGGAAGGGCATTCTCCTATGACAAAATGTGGGAATGGGGAGCGTAGGAACATGCACTTATTGGTTTAAAAACTGCTGAGCCAAAGGTAATAAAAGCCAGTCAATTTGGGCTACAATCCAAAAGGACTCATCACAAGATAAAACCAACCCCAGAGAGCATCCAGCAATAGCCCTCCACCGGGCAAACGGTGCTCCAGCGATTCCAAAGTCTGCCCAGGTGTACAACTAGGAGACCAATCACCACGCCCCAGACTCTGGCTCCGGGATAGACAGGTATGAACAGCCAGCTCAGATGCACAGACATGATGGCTTTCAGAATGGATCCCTTCAAACCTGGCTCACACAGCACCTTCTCACACTGATAAAGAGGAGCACTAACCTCTTTTAATGTCATAACCTCTAATTACGTCATAACTGAGTGTGAACGTGACTGATCTGGGGCGGGGTCACGGAGCACCCAGCCCGGCGCTCCCCCAAGTGTTAGCGCCTCCCACTGGTGGGTCAGGGTACGGACCTTAGGTAGAACAGCGGGTCGGCATTTCCTAGGGCTGCAGAAATCGCGACCAAGCAGGTGGCTTTAAACAACAGAGGTTTGCTCTCACAGTTCTGGAGGCCACACGTCTGAAATCAAAAGGGCAGCGACCTCTAGAGGTTCTAGTATCCTCCTTGCCTCCATCTGGCCTCTGGAGATCTCCCCCAGTCCTCAGGGTCTATCTGCATACCAGTCTCTGCCTCCCTCCTGTGTTCTCCCCGGGCTTTATGTCTGTCTCCAAATTTTCCTCTTTTAAAGACCCCAGTCTTTGGAGTAAAGCCCACCCTAATCCAGCATGACCTCAACTTGGTGACATCTGCAAAGACCGTATTTCCATGTAAGTCCCCATATGCAGGGATTAAGATTTAAACTGGGGATTAAGATTTAAACATCCATCCTTTTGTAGAATAAAATTTGAACTTTCACAACAGGTAAATGTTATTTTTGATAGTTGTGTATTTTAATGTCTATCAATAAAATGTAAAGAGCACATCAGACCAATGTCTTTAAAAAAATATATATTTGTTTATTTTTATAGTTGCAGATGGACATAATACCTTTATTTTATTTATTTATTCATTTTTTTATGTGGTGCTTGAGGATCGAACCCAGGGCCTCACATGGGCTAGGTGAGCACTCTACCACTGAGCCCACTCCCCCAGCCCCATCAAACCAATTTCACTGATACAATATGTTTCATTGCTTGAGCCGAATAAAGGCTTAAATTAAAAGAATAAATCAATTGAAAGAAATGTCTTAACATTGCTAAAGGTGTCACTCAAAGCTAGTAAAAATTGTGAAGGTGGTTGTTAACATTTGAAACACACTAAGCTGAATCCAGTCTTTCTTTTCAGGCAAGGGTGTTGTCTACAGAGTAAAACAAGGACAACAACTGAGCCCCTTAGTTAAAAGCTCCCCAAAAGAGATGTTATCTCCCACTCAAGCCATTGGGCTACAAATCTTACAGCACGGTGGAAAAGTTCTTCTTTATATCTAACTCCAATCCCTCTTGATTCAATTTAAAAGATGAGTGCTGTATACATACCCTCTATGTTGTACAAAACTCACTAAGTCACTTAACATACAGGTAGATGAATTATAGGTATGCAGAACCTCTAGTAGCTTAAGAATTTAATTGAACTGGGACATATTTATAATCTAAATTCACTATTAAAAGTTGGTTTTGTTTTTTGTTTGAAAGGAGCAAATCTGTATTTGGAAAGAACCACACTTTTCAAGCGGTTCTGTGGCTGACTGGAGACTGAACACCAGATGGGGCCAACAGACCTGGAATCATCCAGCACCAGCACCCGTGGAGAATCCAAATTCCACACACAGGCTCCACAAAAACCACAGGGCTGACAGGTCAGGATGTTTGTGGTCATTTCCTCCCAGATCCTTACAAGACCCTCTCATCTGAAATAAGCTGTGCTATGTCCCTGGCACCTCTCCCCCTGGAAGGAAAATGCTGGCTGAGCAAGGCAGGGTCAGCGGGAGCCTTTCTCTTGCAATCCCTGCATCATCCAGAAGACTAAGAATGCAGCCTACAAAGCATCCCATCTTTCCTCCAGGAATAAAAGAAGCAAGGAAGAATCTGCCTTTTGCATGATCACAAGAGAGAGCATGCTTAAATAGACATCACACAAGTGTCCCCGTGCACAGAAATCCGCCACATTTCAGGGCACAGTGTCTTGAGAACCTTTGGGAGAGCCTGGCCTTTCTTTGTCATCATTGCTCACCGGTGGACTGCTCTGTGTAAAGTGTGTTTATCCGCGAGGCCAAAGAGCACTCACGGCACTTCAAACCCACCGGAGCCTCCTGGGACACCCGTGTGCTCATAAGTCACAACCTCCCTGTTTGGGGAACAGGGTTCCAGGGTTTCTGTAGTGGGGTGTCCCCCTGCCTCCCTCCCCCTGCAATGTCCCGGGTAGGAAGTGGGGATGGACCTCCCAGGAATGGAGGTCTGTTTTGCTGGCTGGAGAGTGGGGGTGGCCCACATGGATGCAGGGAACTTCCAAAGGGTAAGAGGGGCAGGAAGGAGAAAACCAAGGGCAGAGAGAGTGGAAGTCCCCAAGCTGGGAGAGAATGTCCCCAGCATATAAACCTCCAGCCCTCCAGACCAAGCTCAACTCCTCTTCACAATTGGCACCCAGAGGGCCTGCAGTTGGGGCTCAGTGGCAGAGCGCTTGCCTAGCACATGTGAGGCACTGGGTCTGATCCCCAGCACCACATTAAAAAAGAAAAGAGAAACTAAATCAACAAAATAAATAAAGGTAGCAGTCGGCATGCAGACTTGACCACTCACACGGAAGGGAGCCGTCATTTAAAAAATTAAACTGGCACTTTGCTTTTATTCTCTAATCAAGTGAAGCCCTGAAATGGAATAATATCACCAATTGCAAAATTATTCTCCCATCGTACTATTTTAGCCAGTCATCACCAAAACATTCCAGAGTCTTCAACACTATTCTTCCCCATTTCTAACGAGTTCCCTCTTTCTCTCACTCACACACTCCTCCCCCTCCCCCACTGACCTCCCCCTTCAGTCATAATTCCCCAGTCGAGGGGGAAGCTGCGCAGAGCAACCCCTCCTCCTGTGGCCATCACTGCCACTTCCCCCAGGCCAGGAGCCCTGCCCTTCCCAGGATCGATGGCCTGACCCTTAGCAGGGCTGCTCAACCCAGCCAGCCCACGGCCCGCCCAGACTCTCTGGTCTGTTTCCAGAGGGCTCCTCGTGTGAACCAGGGGTGGTGGCAGTGACAGCACAGACCCCCAGCCCTGAAGCCCACCTTAGAAAAGGCAGCAAAACGGTTGGCAGATTCCAAGAGCTGTGAGTAACTATCACCCGATGCTAGCCAGGTGCCACCACCTAGAGAGCACAGCCCCGGAGGTTCCTGGGCACAGGACAGGGGACCTGCAAGGAGAGAAGCAAACAGAGGCAAGGGCAGGAGGAAGCAGGTGTCCTGGAGCCACACCTCTTCCACTCAGCCCACAAGCAGGTGCCTCCATTCCTACCTGGGCGCTCCTGTCCCTGCCACCAGGCAGCCTCAGCCACACTCCTCTGACGACTGCTGGTTCCCAGCACCCGCTTGGAGCTGCGGGGCCTTCTGCTATGGACCTCGAGGGGACTTCTTGGTGGCAGAAGCCAGATTTCCTCCTTCCTGGTGCAGCCTCTGGCTGAGGCTCTGTTGGAGGCTCTGATTTTCTTTTCCCGGGCTCAGTCCCGCCCCTTGTTTGTGCAGATAAGCGCCTCTTTTTTTTTCCCCCTTAGGGCCCTCTGTGGCCTCTTGGCCCAGCCTTCCTGGTTCAAAGGGCACCCAGCCACACAACCAAGAGGCTGAGCATTTCATTCGCCTCAATTAAATTTTCCATTAACTTGGTCTCTGGCCAGTATAGATTTTCTCTTAGAGCTTGTCTCTAGCTCAGATGGCTCAGCCTTAGGATCAGCCTTGACCCCCCTCTGGTCCACTTAAGTACATTTGTACCTTTTCTTCCCTAATGAGATGCACAGAAACCAATCATAATTTTCACTCCTGACACCTGAACTTCTTTCATCCTCCCGGATGTTTCTGGTTTACATAAGACTTTATTCTAAGCTGTAGATTGATTTTTTCCCCCTTTGAAAATGTGAAACAAAGGCAATTTTGAGTTGGCTGTTTGGAATAACAAATGCACTTTCAGTGTCAAGAGGAGAGCAGGGTCCACGGCCACCTTCCCTGTCATCTTGCAGCTTTGCCAAGCCTCTACCCCAAGGCTCACAGGAACTCCGAAGAAGCAGGGGAAGGCAAACGTGGGTGGGATCCCCCCACACACAGTTGGCTCTGTTTCCTAAACAGCCCCCATGCTTTGGAGTCTTTTATAAACTTTGGGAAAATTGAAAGTGGTCCTTAGGAAACTGTTCGAGTCCCTGAAATAGAAGACACCTTACAAGTTTCAGCTCTAAATGGACATCCTGACTTTGAGGAAACCTCACAGTACTTCTGTACAGTAGTCCCCCTTATCTGGGAGACATCCATTCCAAGATCCATATGGATCCTGAAACCACAGAGAGTGCCATGTGCCGTACATACTGTTTTCCTGATAAGTACATACCCATGATAAATTTTAATGTATAAGTTAGGCACAGTAAGAGATTAACAACAGGGCTGGGGCTGGGGCTCAGTGGTAGAGCACTTGCCTGGCATGTGTGAGGCACTGGGTTCGATTCCCAGCACCACATATAAATAAATAAAAGTCTACCAATATCTAAAAGAAATTAATAAAAAAGAGATTAACAGCAATAATAAAGATAGAATAATAAGCTAATATAATAACATATTGGAATGAAGGCTATTGGAATGTGGTTTTCCTCTTTCTCATCTCCCTCTCAAAATTGTATTGTACTGTACTCACCCTTCTTGTGCTGATGTGACAGGATAAAATACATACATGACGAGATGAAGTGAGGTGAATGACACTGGCATTGTGGTATACCATAAGGCTACTACTTAATGGTTTGAACCCAGCACCACAATACTATACTACTGTTCTGAAAACTCAGATGGCTACTAAGTGCCTAATGGGCAGGTAGCATATACAGTGTGGATACGCTAGACAGAGATGATTTACCTCCCAGGTGGGACAGAGTGGGACAGTGTGACATTTCATCATTCTACTCAGATTGTTGCACAATTTACGACTTGGCCTCTTTTACAGGCTCTTTTTCCTCCTCCACACTCCTTCATACAAGGAGCTCTCACAAGTAGAAAGCACACTGGACGTTCACTAACATCCTCATTCTGCTCCTGGAGTCTTGGGTGTTTGCATCTTTAATATACAAAATGAGGGCTGGAGTTGTGGCTCAGTGGTAGAGCATTTGCCTGGCATGTGTGAGGCCCTGGGTTCAATCCTCAGCACCACATATAAATAAATAATAAAAAAGATCCATTTACAACAAAAAAATATTTTTAAAAAATATACAAAATTATTTTACATGATATGTTGGAAAAGAAGAATATTTTGTCTTTTTGTTCTATTTGACTATTGATACTTTCTATGTTATCAAGGTAGTCAACATGATTCAATATCATATGCTCTATCTCATATTTAGGAGCCTTGAGCAATTAAAATATCTTAATTGGAACTGTCATTCTTTCATTAAACTATGAGTACTGAGTAAATAACTTCCTTGATCTCTAAGATTGTAACCTTAGCCTTTTACAATGAAGTGGGATCCAATAAATTATTGGATATAGTAAAAATATGTTTCAAATTCTACAAAGCTCAGGCTTTCCTCTGGAGGTCCTTAAAAAGAGAGAGGGATTGTTGACAGGTACAGTGACTCACATCTGTAATTTCAGCGGCTCAGAGTCTGAGGCAGGAGTATTATGAGTTCAAAGCCAGCCTCAGCAAAAGCGAGGCACTAAGTAACTCAGTGAGACCCTGTCTCTAAATAAATTCAAAATAGGACAGGGGATGTGGCTCAGTGGTTAAGCATCCCTGGGTTCAATCCCTGGTACCAAAATGAAAAAAAAAAAAAAAGTTCAAAGCCAGCTGCAGCAACTTACTGAGACTCTAAGCAACTTAACAAGGCCCTGTCTCAGAATAAAATAAAGGGCTGGCTCAGTAGTGAGTGAGAGAGGGAGAGAGAGAGAGAGAGAGAGAGAGAGAGAGAGAGAGAGAGATTGTGTTTTTCCCTTTTAGCTCAATGTTTTGACATACGTACAGACATCATAATTTATTGAAAGATATGGTTGAACACACAACTGATGGCTTTCCCCAGTGCATGTGGGAGCACTAGGACTTGACCCTCCATGCGAGCACACCCCGATTCCACCCCTCTATTCCACATTCTGAGGACCCTGGGCTTCTGCTGGTCCTGGGTGTCAGAAAATAAATGAAGGCTTTGGTATTTGCTGCAGGACTTGTGCACTCTTCTTTAACCTTTCCATCAAAACCTTCTGCAAGGATTCTTAAGACCTGAACTTGCCACTGACAATTTATTCTCCTTTGCAAATGACCCCCTTTCCACTGCTCAGCTGGAGATCCAGAGAGCTCATTTTGTCTGTGTGGTCCCTGGCTGTGACAGAAAGAACAAAGCTCCTCCCCAATGTCCCAGTCCTGTGGCTCACACTGCAAGACCAGCAGCTGCAAGGGGACCTGGACTAAAATGCCTTCCATCACTTCTATTCTTTCTTCTTCCAGGAGAGCCTGTTTCAGTTCCTCCCCTACCCCAAATATTTATGGTGGCAAAATATGTGAAACATCAAATTTACCACCTTAACCAATTTTTATTTATTTTACCAATCACACCACTAATGGGAGCAAAACAACATAACCTCTGCCACTTCACCCAAAAGCCCATGTTGACTTTTTTGTTACTGCTGTTTTGGTACCAAGGATTGAACCCAGAGGCGCTTAGCCACTGAGCCATATCCCCAGCCTGTTTATTTTTTTAAAATTTGAGACAGAGTCTCACTAAGTTGCTCAGGGGTCTCATAAGTCACTGAGGCTGGCTTTGAACTTTCAATCTTCCTGCCTCAGCCTCCCCTCAAGCTGCTGGGACTACAGGCATATGCCACTATGCCTGGCCTGTGTTGATTATTTTTAAAAGTGCTGTTCAGTGGTATTAATGACATTCCTAATGTTATGCACTCATCACCTCTATCTATGCCCAGAACTCTTTTCATCTTGTAAAACAGAAACTCTGTGCCCATGAGTCAACAACTTCCCCTTCACTTCTTTCTTCCTGCTCTGCCATTTCTTATAATATTTAAAATACCAGGTTCAACAGGGCCTCATGCCTGGTGGGGTGGGGTTTTAAAGATGATAAAGTTCTCCAGGTGGTTGGATGCCGTCTCTGCCTGCCTGCGACCAGTGTTGCCGTGGCACAAAGGTGAACCCAGAAGGAGGAGAGAGAATGCACCTCTCTGGAGGGAGGTTTCCACTGCAGCTTCACTGAAGGGGACTGGGATTTGGTTTGTTCCCTGACCTCTTTGCTAGAGGTGGCCCAGGTGAAATCCACTTGGTGCAGTCAGCCTTCTGAGATGGGAAACAGGGTGCACCCCTCCCAACCAATGTTGGGCGATGCTTACAGGTAGCAGGACTTGGGAGGACAAGCAAAGGGCCAGGAGAAAAGACCTGCATGCAGTCTCCTCCTGAGGCTGCCCTCCCATGTGGCTCTGAGCAAGTGGCCTGGTCTCTGTGCATCTCATTGCATTAAATAAATGTCCACAACTGGGTAGATGGATGGATCTGTAATGGCACTCATGCCACTTGACATACTCTATCCCCTTTTAGAAATAAGCAATCTTTTAGAAAGATAGATGTCCTCCATGTGGTCACTCTCTGTAGAGCTATTATATTAGACAAATCTGTCACTGAGCAGGGAAGCGGATTTGCTTTCCAAATGTCGTGTGTACAGGTTCAGCCATAACGGAACATACCGTGAGGGTCTGTTACTCTAATACTTCCTGGTGCCAGGATCAAAGACCACAGCCAAGGAAGAAAAGAGCAAGTCTGGGGAGTAAATGACCCTCCTCATCAACCTCCTACCATCTGTGCATCAAAGAAGCCACTCAACAAGAAGTAAACAATTTGTTTATATCATGCTAAGCCTTCAAAAGACAGGAAACCCGCTACTCAATTAGATCTTGCAGAAGGGTTCAGCTCTCACAGTTGTGGTTTCTATAGAAGTTTGTTCTGCTATGTTGCATAGAATGCAAGCTAGTAAATATTCGTATGTATTTGTTCTGTTACAGGCTCTGCTGCGGACGGGTGGCCCTGCCCCCAGTTCTATCTTGCAGGGGAGGTGAGCTCTGGACCTAGGGTCCTACAATATAAGCTAAAGTCAAATACCGTCATGGATGTGGAAAGAAGGGCCTGGGAGATTAGATGGGCATCTTCTCAGGGCTGGAAGAGACTTAAGGGTACCAGACCCCCTGTTGCAGTTTGCCAGGCCACACTGAGAAATTTGTCTGTCATTCTTTCTTAGTTTCACCTTCCTTCCTGGATCTACGCATCTCTTTCTCACCTGGATTTGTAGCTGTGCCACCTCCACCCAACCACTCTGTCCCTCGAGCCTCTCTCTTCTTCTCTAGACCATGGAATGCCTCCACTGGACATCAGAATCATCTTCAGCAGCAACATTTGTACCAAAAAGGAAGCATCTTAATGTGGATAGACTGAAAGAAAATTCCCTATGTGAGCTGGGCTCTGCCAGCCCACACTTGATCACTCAGAGTGTGGCCCCAACCAGCAGAACCTGTTAGAAGCAGGTGCTCAGGCCCCACCCCAGTCTGCTAGCCAGAATCTCGGCATTTTCTTAAGAAGTCCAGGTGGTTCCCATGCACATTCAAGTTTGCAAAGCAACTAAAGGATATTTATTCCTGCAACTTTTTTTTTTCAATACCCAAACATAAAAGAACATTTTCCCCAGGATCATTTCATGACTTCTGACCAATGTTACCAGATCATCTTTCTGCCTCCATCTCCTGATGCATCCAGAGGCTGCTCTACTTCCTAAAGCACTAGCCATGTTTAGACAGTTAATGGAATTGGAGGGATAGGCCCGCAATTCTTGATTCAAGCCAAGAACACTAACCTCTTGCAGCTGGGTGGTCTTGAAACCTGGATTTCCCTGGAAATAGAAAAAAGGTTCTTTTAAAAAAATATTTATTTTTTAGTTGTAGTTGGACACAATGCCTTTATTTATTTATTTATTTTTATGTGATGCTGAGGATTGAACCCAGGGCCCCACACATGCTAGGTGAACGCTCTACTGCTGAGCCACAACCCCAGCCCAGGAAAAAGATTTTTGGAGAGAGAAGATATATTTCAAAAGTCTGAGGAAGATATTTGTAAGAAGCCCTGCCTCTGCTCCCAGGAAGGTTTTTTCAAGGGAGAAAACTGGTGTCCTTCCCTTTACCTCTGTAAGGCCCCTTGCTGGGACTCCTGGGGTCCCTGTTCTTCCTGCTGCCTAGGGATGTCCTCTGCCATGACTCCAGCCCATGACTCTTAGCCTGGAAAGGACCAGAGGAGACATCGTGTTCCTACTTCTCTGGGTTGTCAAAGTGCCTCTAGTGGCCTTCATAGGTGAATATGTGCATATATTTGTCACCAGTAATGAGGACCTTCCACCCAAGATGCCCCTTCTACTTCTGAGTGGCTTTGACTTTTCAGAACTCTTTTATGATGTCAACCCCACCTGACTCTTTGAGGGGATTGATTTCACAGAGCTCTTCCTGATTATTTAACTGTCAAGTTCTGTACCTGGGGAGTGTTGCTTAAATCCACACCTCTGGAATTTCAGTGTGTCTTCAAAACAGCTGGGGGTCTGCTGTCAAAGTCCTGGAGGGCTGCTGAGCTCTGCCATCCTCAGGGGACCAGAGTTTGAGTGGCAAGACCTTTGATTTAATGAAATCTACCTTCGAGTGGGTCTCACTTCTGCTTTTCAGCCACAAAGAACAAAGTGCACATGACCTGCTATCCTGCACTGGAATCGTGTCCTCCCAATATCTTCCCGGTTCCTTCCCATAGCATCCCACTTCCCTGGATGGCTCCTAAGTTGTCATAGCTTTGCATTTTCATATCAAGGGATTGCTTGCTGCCTTTTGACACATTCCAGTGACAAACCCTCTAAGTATGTGACACTAAGCTGAGACATTCTGGCCTGGACTGAACATCTTGGGGCAGAATGGGAGCAGGCATTGTTCTGGTTCAAATGAGCTCAAGACCTTACAATCTTGTTTAGGAACAATGTGGTCCTACGGATATCTATGGAGTCTAATATCAAAAGGCTCCCACCCCTTCCTGCAGACGGCCCTTCCTGTCACAATGATGACAAAGTGGGTATAAATGAATTCCTCCTCTAACGTAATAATAACTTGATATGTTAGACTGCAAGGGGACTGTGACAGGCAATTCTAACGAGGCAGTGTCTTATGCTAAAGGCCAACTCCTGAGTGGTGTCATCTGAGGGATCATGGCACACTGGTAGGAAAGACATGGGCAAGGGGATTTCTCAGAGCCAACCAGGCCACTGCTTCCTGCCCTCTCCCTGAAGCTCCCTGAAGAGTAAAGACTCAGCACTTGATTCTGTAGCACCCAGGGCATGAGGAGCTATTGCCACAAGGGTATTTGATTTGGAGCTTCTTATGGTTTAGATGTGCTGTCCCCCAAAAGCTCACGTAGAAGATAATGCAAGAAGGTTTGAAGGAGAAATGACTGGGTTATAGCCTTAGCCTAATCAGTGAATTAATCACTGATGGGATTAACTGAAGTGGTAGGATATGACTGGAGGAGGTGAAAATTGGGATGTGGCTTTGGGTATATTTGTATCTGGTGAATGGACTCTCTTTTTCTGCTTTCTGATCACCATGATGTGAGCTGCTTCCCTCTGCCACACTATTCAGCCACGATGGTCAGCATTACCTCGAGCCCCAAGGAATGGAGTCGGCCTTATTGGACTAAGACCTCTGAAAGTGTGAGCCCTCAAATAAACTTTTCTTCACCTACAGTTGTTCTGGTCAGATCCTTAATCACAGCAGCGAAAAAGCTGACTAAAACAGAGTTGTTGTTAGTTTTTCAAAGGAGTCTTGGGTCAGGGGCCACTGGGGTCATTCCTCCAGGAATGACTAGAAAGGAAACCAAGTCTCAGCTGGACATGCCAGCTTTGAAGAAGGCTGTCACCCTCCTGGAATACCATGTCAAAATGTACCTATTTTAGTTTTAGTTTTGGTCGAGGCCACAAGACAACAGATACTACATAGAATAAAGTGTGAGGTCACCAGGCAGCCCTTGCAAAACAAGAGGTGGTGGAGAGCCAGTTTTACACCAAGAGATGCCACCCACATCTAGCCTGGAAGCCAGATCGCAGCAGCTGAAAAACAATTGGCCAGAAAAAAAAAAAATTGTGGCGAGAACCATTCAGTCTATTCCCAATGGCTTCAGCATGGCCATGTGAATAGTCTGTATTTTTCAGCCATAAGGGAACACACTGTGAGGGTCTGTTACTCCAATACCTTGGAGCTTGGGAGATACAATGGCTGATTGTTCAGTGCCCACAGGAGATCTAAGAGACTGCAGCTGGCTGGCAGAACAAAGGAGAGGTGCCCTTAGGAACCAGCCTGCACATCCAGATTTTTGGGGGGCAGAGTGTATGCTTCTCAAGGACCAGGGTGTAGGCCATGGGAAGAGAGATCTGAAGAGGGTTTGTCTTAGAATCCTTCCACAGGACAATCTGGAGGCACAGGGCACTTCAGCAGAAAGAAGCTGGAGGTGACCCCCAGAGGTCTTGGACTGTGGAAGGAATTGTAAGTGACCATCCTGAGTAGAGCTGCATTTGTACATGTCAAGGAAAGTGCAGGCAAGAGATGATAGGGTCACCAAAGAATCCATGTGAGACCCCACAGGATGAAGAATGTGCTTAAAACATTTGCCAGGGTCAGGGAACATGATGCCAACTCACAGCAGATCCTGGCAAGCTCTCCTGCCTCTCGCCTCTCCCCTCCTTCCTCACACTACTGTGAAGGGCCCTGAAGTCAAGATGATGTAGGTACGGGAGGTGCCAGAAACACCCGCTGGGGATAGTTAGGGAAGCCAACCATGCCCTCTGTTAGTGCTGCAGGTGGCTGGCTTGAGGCAAACCTGAGCCAGGATTGTGCAGAACAGTACAGTATCTTTGAATGAAATTGAAAGTTCAAGCATCTCTCTGACCTGGGCACATTCATTCTTGACTAGAGAACATTTTGTAACACAAAAGGAGCCAGAAAGATCATAAGATTTGTCTTAAATTTCCATCCATAGACAGGGAGAAACTGATTCCACAGATAAATGTAGAGGATAGTAGAAGACTTGAATTATGTGGCTTTATGTCATGTCCCATGGGCCACTGTTTGATCAATGGAGCAGTGAGGCGTGGGTTTGAGAAATCACACCATTCTGCTATCTCGTTGCAAGATTCAGTAGAAAATAAATTTACTTGAGAATGTTTCCAAATCAGCTAACGCTCATAAGAAAGGCCAGATTGATAAACCATCAAAACCCAAAGAAACATTCTATAAAGCACCTCCAGCCTCTCACTGAACATAGGGAACACGGGTGCAGAGAGACGAGAAGCCTTTTTCAAGCTCACACATGGAGACATGAAGGAAAACACAGACAAATACGTTATCTGCTTACATCAACCACGTTCAATTACTACCAATTGGAAACTTGTGAAAGTCAAGTTTCTTCCTGCTTCCATATCCCAGAGGGATAAAAGCAAAACCATAAGCAAGGTTCTTGATAGTCTCCAAGAAAATCTATGCTAAGGATCTAAATTGATCCTTCCCCTGCCGTCCTCCTGGGCTTGAGGTATAGCCACTTTAAAAAAAAATTATTTGTAGATGGACACAATACCTTTATTTTATCTGTTTATTTGTATGTGGTGCTGGGAATCAAACCCAGAGCCTCATGCATGCTAGGCAACCGCTCTACCACTGAGCCACAACCTCAGCCCTAGCCACTCTTCTTTTTAAGTACCCTTTTGTTGAATGCTCTAAATCTGTCCATGACTGTTTTTTTTTTTTTTTTAATATTTATTTTTTAGTTTTAGGTGGACACGTTATCCTTATTTTTTTAATTTTTATGTGGTGCTGAGGATCAAACCAGTGCCTCATGCATGCTAGGCGAGCAATCTGCCACTGAGCCACAACCCCAGGCCTGTGACTATTTTTAATGTCATCTGTTCCTCAAAAACTTTTCTTAGTTGATGCATTTGTCTTATCTAAGACCGTTTCACACAGTGCCTGGACCAGAAGAGGATTCTGCTTACAGAATAACCCCATGGCAGTTCCAGTTCTACTACCTGAGTGCTTTTCATAGATCAACAATGCTGCCTTCAGAAAAAGACAAAAGGCAAAAAAATTTCTGTCTTACCTTGGGATACACATTCAACTCTTTGCAAATCCATAATTCAGAGCTGCTAAGTGGGGAAGGGGCCCCTCCCATGGGCATCCAGCCCCTCTGACAGACAATACCACACCATGGCAAGTGTGGCCCCTGTGGCCTTGTCTGTCCTGAGCTATTCTGTGGCTGCTGGTACTAAAGAAGCTCAACCCTTGGGTTACTTTCGCATCTTCTGATGGGCAAAATAAATACCAGCTCTCACTAAGACATTTTTTAAATACAGTCAAATTCTTACAGTAAGAGACACCTCGTAGCACTGTTTCTCCACACAGGCAGGCATCTGAGACTCACGGGCAGCACCACCTTCACCTGTTCTTAGCTCTGGATCCTTTGGGATCTCTTAATTCCATAGTCTCCCAGTCCTTCAACTACTCTATAATGATGAGCAGATACCCAGCGTCTAGATTATGCTCAAGTGAGGAAAATCACTCCTTAGATGTGATGGAGTCTGAATTCTATCACCACAAGCCTCAAAGCCTGAATGTTAGTGCTTAATAGTTGAAGTGACCACTTCTTGCTGCTGCCTGGGGTGGGTACAGTCCAGGGACCCCTCAGTCTCAGCCAGCTCTGCCAGCTCCCAGTCACCTCTCCGGCCCACCTGAGGTATGGCCTACCTGACTCCATCCGCCCTTCCTCTCGCTCCTGGGCCTTCTCGGAGGCACTGGGGGTCCCAGGGAAGGGCTGGTGGCTGAAGAGGTCGTCACACAGGAGGCTGCGGCACAGCTTGGCCAGGAAGCGCAGGACATAGCCCACGCTGTTCACCACAGGCAGACTCCGCAGGTGCTGCTTCCCATCAAAGGAAGCCGAAACTGGAAAAGCACAGAGACAGTGACTCAGAGCTGGACACAGGATAAAACTGCCCATGAGCCAGCGCTGAGAAGGGCCGTGTGGGTTCAGTTTGAAGTCAGTCATGTTTGGATTTCACCTGTTGTCTCCCTATGTTTCTGTTCCTGGGTCTCATCCAGGATGACATATTGCATTTAGCTGTCAAGTTCCCTGGTCTCCTGGGTCCTGACAGTTTCTCAGCTTTTCCTTGTTGATCTTGACAGCTTTGAAAAGTTCTGGGCAGGTATTGTGTGAAAGGCCCCTCAGTTTGGTTTTGCCTGATGTTTTTCTCATGGTTAGATGAGGTTATGGGTTTGGGGAAAGGAAGACCACAGAGATGGAGTGCCCTTCAGACCTCAGATCAGGGGTGACCCGATCTCCTCACCTGGCCAAGACAGCATGCCCCACATTCCTCTGCTGTGTTCTCCATATCCTGTTCCTGGGGAGCAAGTCACTCAGCCTGTCCACACTCAAGGAGGGCAGGGGAATTCTACATGCCGTCTGAAATTCTTCTGTGGGGAAGAGTTGTCCCCTGTTTAGTGATTTATTCAGTCATGTCTTAATCTCAGCACAGTCTTATGTTACACCGTGGGTTGTCCAAAACTACCTTATTTATTTTGTTGCTCAAATTGCCCTGACTTTTATCTTTGGGAGCTCTCACAGGTCAACTCCTGTGACATGCCCTCTCTTTTATTTAGCACCACTTTGGTTTTGAGCGTTTCCATATGCTCCAAGTGAATCTTGTATTTTCCTTGCACCGGCTATTCCTTCAACAGTCCTGACTCCTTTCATTGAAGAATGATATTTAGAAATTTATATTGGGGCATCTGGTGTGCCCATTGCTACTGAGGTGTCAGTGATTCTAAGCCCTCTGAGTGGACAAAGATAAGAATGTATGTATGTATGCTAGCCTGCTATAATTACTCACTATCTACAGGTCTACCTAGGTATCCATATCTGTATCTGTCTCTATGTCCATATCTATAGAAGGAGATAGATGCAGATACATTGATACATCCAAATAAACACGAGTTCACATTGAGGTGTTCAATTCTAATCCTGAACCAGAGTTCAGGGGCTACTTCTGGAGAAGCATTTGGGGAGAGTCTTTATAAAAGGAAAATAATCTCTCTGTAGTAAAAAGAAACTCAATTTCTAAACAGTTGCCAGAATGCAGAAGCAATATCTGTTTCCTCAAGCCCTGAGCATGCACCTTCCTGAATCTCTCTCACAGTCCTTTCTCACCCCAGGATTATACTATTGTAATAATAAATCAAAAGAATCCATTTCTTTCATGTAGCCCTTTCCAGTTTGACAAGACCTTTGGTATTTACCACCTCACATAGGCCCTGTGACCATTCTCCCGAGGACAGTGGACCCAGGCTGCAGATGAGGAAGAAAGTAGGCCAGAGTGACTTCCCAGCTCACCTGGCCTCTGTGTGACCTTGCCTTTCATTTTAATACTCCAGGTGGCTCTAATTGCCAGGTCCAGGCAAAGGGCTGCTATGATGCTTATGAAGGGCATTGTTGTCCCAGCTGTTCTAGAAATTCCCTCTTAGTATGAGACAGCCTCTTGCCTCTGATAGCTTGAAAGCCTGGGTGATACGGAATGGAACCCACAGCAGGAGGTTCCAAGGAGCTTAGGCCTGTCCCATCAATCCATGTGCATGTATTCTCGGAAGTGCTTGGGAAATCCCCAAAGTGGGGAATCCCACTTCTCATAGGAGGGCATGGAATTCCTGGGATCATAAAATTGACTCCTCTGAGACAGCATGGCTAAGACAGAACATCCCAAAAGGTGTTCCAGGAGTGGGTTACAGGGCTCTGTGATGCTGTCCCCTTAACCCCTGGGTGTGGTCCAAGGTCCCTGCAGCCTCCTGTAGCCACAAGCTCTTTGGTTCCTTTGCCCGTTGTGCCAGCCCCCATGTGATCCTTTGCCGTGATGTAGGGACATTTAGAGAGCAGTGCCACACAGAGCGGCTTCTAAGTGGAGTGTAGGAGTCCTGGAGTCACTTCCCTCCCTAAACCACCTTGGTGCTGTCACGGAGCCTTGCCAAGCCTCCATCTTTATCTATAACACAAAAAAACCACCTCGTGCTTAGTGACCCGAAGGTGGCAGTGTGAGGAGTCGGCTCTGTGCTGTGGCCTACTCCAAGACTCCAGGAGAAAGTGGTCTGCCTGGGAATTCCTGTCAGCCAAGGAATCTTGGTGAGGTCCTGTCCACTCTGGCATTGCTCCTCCCCAGTGCCAAGGCCCTGAGGCCACAGAGAGGCCTGAGCAGGAAAGCAGGGCACAGGGTCAGCTCTGCAGTTTAGGCACAGGGACCACAAAGCACTTAGACAGGAGGCACTCAGGAGGTGGACTCAGTGTGAGGAGGAGCCTGCTCCTAGCCCAGGTCTGTGCCTTTGCCATGCAATGCAGCAAGGAAAAGGACAGGCCTTCAACCTCAAGGGCAGCCCAGGACCCAGAACCCGGCTCCCGACAGAAGTCAGGATAGGAATGGCCAAGGGCTCTCGGAGAACCTGACAACTCTCCTGCCCCCTCCATGCTGTGCTTCTTCTCCTCTCTGCTAAAGTGTCTTGAAATTACCATGGGTCAGGGGGTGGGTGTGGCTCAGTGGTAGAGCCTAACATGTGTGAGGCCCTGAGTCCAATCCCCAGAGCCCTCCCTACAAGAAAGGAAGGAAGGGAGGAAGGAAGGAAGGAAGGAAGGAAGGAAGGAAGGAAGGAAGGAGGGAGGGAGAGATGGAGAGAGGGAAGGAAGGAAGGAAGGAGGGAGGGAGGGAAGGAAGGAAGGAGGGAGGGAGGGAAGGAGGGAGGGAGGGAGGGAAGGAAGGAAGGAAGGAAGGAAGAAGGAAGGAGGGAGGGAGGGAGAGACAGAGAGAGGGAGGGAGGGAGGGAGGGAGGGAAGGAACAAAGGAATGAAAGGGTTAAAAATCACTCTGTGGGGCAGTCACAATCTTGACAAAATCAATCGCCAGCGAGTGAGACCCAGCTTCCCGCTGAGAGGGAACTCCAAAAGGTCAGCCTGCTCCATGGAGTCAGGGAAGCAGAGCTGGACAACCTGCCCACCCCCAGCCATGGCGGCTGGAGATAAAGGAAGTACGCAACTTGGGTTACTCTGACTGCAGCCCCCCGCTAGCTAGTCAGCCAGGTTCCCTGAACGGCCCTACTGCCAGAAAATCAGAGAATCCCTGACGCTTTGGAAGGACATCTCCCTAGTGCTGAGCCAAAGGAGACACCAGGCTGTCCCCTTGGTGACAAGACCCCTTGTAAGGGCTTGGTGCTCCAGGGACTAAGGGCAGGCAGGAGCAACCACTGTGTAGAGCCTGGGGTAGACCAGAAGGAGCCTTTGCAGGCAAACATTTGAAGGGGACAAGAGCTCTCCATCTTGCCCCTCTCACGCGGTGGGAGCAACAGGGCTCCCTCTGGAAGCTGCTGCTGTGTGGGCTGTAGCTGGAGGAGGGCTGTGACAGCCAGCAAAGGGATTTCTCTGACATTGAGAGATCTTTTTTTTTTTTTTTAATGAACTCTGAATTGGGGTTGAAAACATGAACCTTTCATGGTGGTGGGTGCTGAGAGTAACGAAGGGAGTGAGGAAGACTAGAGTTGCTGGGAGCCATTAGCCAAGTAGGTATGACAATTTCCTTGCCAGCGTACCCCATGTTGCTGACATTTTGCAGTGACATTGAATGTAGGTGACCTTGCTCAAGGACCAGGGCGGATTAGGGTGTTCCCGGTTTAAGATAATCGGGTTTAGGGCGTTCCCAGTTTAGGTTCCAGGTTTAAGGTTTAAGATTATTCCTGCTGGGAATAGGGCGTATCCTGCTGCCTGAGTTCCCCTTGAGTTCTCACGGGATTCAGACAGTATATTTTGGGAGAGAGAAGCCCAGTGGAGGTGAATTTGGGCAGAGAATGTGGATTTCCCCAGAACGTGTTTGTAGACGGCTGGTGTGAGTTCGGGAATAAAGAGTTGCTGTTTGAATCTACAAGCTGTGTGGTGGCTCGTGATTGTGTGCCCAGCCAGACTGCGGCATTTGTGCCCAGCCAGACTGTGGCATAGAGTGACAAGGGCTGATGCTTTAGACAGGTGCCAGAAAAGGACTCTTTGATAAGGAAGGCATCTGAGTAGGAACCTAGAGAACATCCAAGAACAAGTCACATGGACATGTGGGGAAGAACATTCCAGAAAGAGAAAAATGGTGCAAAGGCCCCGAGGCAGAAGCACAGTTGAAGGATGCAGGTAGAACAGCAGGGAGTCACCATGGCCAGCACATACTAGGGGATGAGAGAAGTGACCTGGAGATGGAGGAGATAGCCAGGATATAAGCCCATGGGCCCCTTTTAGGACTTGGCATTTTACTTGAAATGACATGGGAGTCATTGGAGGGATTAGGGTACAGGAAGGGACATAATCTAACTTAGATTTTTTTTTTTTTTTTTTTTTAAGAATCACAGTGGTTGCTATGGGTGATGAAAGGAGATTGGATCCCAGATGTATTTTGGAGGTAGAGCAATCGGACTTGCTGAAGGGTTGGAAGTAGGGATTGGGAGACAGAAGAGTCTAGAAAGGATTCAGATGTCCATTCTTCTTGTCTCTTTCTGGAAGCAACTTCTTGAGCCCTGACAGAAGCCTGGTCCTTGGAGCCCAGCAGGAGGAGTTCAGGCCCTGCCACACCACCTGAGGATGGCTGCTTTCTCATCATGGAGACCCCCACAGCCCTCCTCGCACGACCTACCCCAGGGCTCACCTGACACCAGCTCTCCACCGTAGCCCTGCTTGACCAGGGAGAAGACCAGTTTCTGCTGGTGGGCGCAGTCGATGCACGCCTGGATCGCCTGCTGCAGGACCGCGGATGGCTTCTCGGGGCCGAAGCGCTCAGGAAGTTGCTGCACCTTCCTCCTCTCCAGGTAGGGCCCCGCATTGGCTTGCTTGTTGATGTAGAGGCAGACTGGGAACAGAGACCACAGTGCCCTTGCATCAGATGTGCAGCAGGTCAGCTGGCTGCTCCCCATGCCGGGGGGACTCTACAGACCTGTGCCTTTGGCCTTGACCTTGGGAAAACTGAAAATCTCAGAAGCAGCACAGATTCTTCCCAACTTAAAAAGCAAAAGAGGGAAAAAAAAAATCACCAGACACCCCACCTTCCAGGGCTTGCTCTCAAAGGAGTCTCCTGTCAAGAAGCACATATACAGGGGGATCCCTTCTGAGGCACTCAGGTCACTGATAAGGTGACCCAGGAGGACAGTGAGTATAAATGTATTTCCTCTCTGGGCAAGCACACATACAAAATATTCCTCATCCAAGGGAGCTGTCAGTCTAAACATAAAGTTGGCCATTTCTTTGTGAACTCTCCATGAATAAAAAACTAACATGATGCCAATCACTCCAGAGACTACATATTCAATGAAGTTCTAAAGAGAGTGCTATTCATAATCTCAGAGAAAACAAATGTTTGACAACCCATTTAGGGGAGCTCAATCAATGATCCCCAAAGGTAATAAGATATCAGTACAAAAATTTTGAAAATATATCTCAAATTGTGTTTATCTATGTAGAGGTTATTTACATTCTTAACTCTATTAATGTATTGTATACATTTTTTTTACAGGAAAGTATCAAATTTATGTAATATAAAGCTATAGAAAATGTTAGAATGTCTACAATACTGATTTTCCATATACAATAGATTTCAGTAAATTACAGGGGAATTTTTATGAATTTCGAAGTTCTAAAGAAAAGGCAATGTCTCCTAAATCCTTCTTAAGGAGAAAACATTCCTACAGAGAAGACCACCCACAGAGCTGATTATCATCAATATAAGTGACTTAGGCAGGTGGTTGAGGGGCTCCCACTTAGTTTACACAAGTTCAACTTAATTCTGTTCTAGGACAATGACATAATCTCCCACCCCAAAACATCTATTTTACCTATAATTTGACAATAGTTTCCTCATGGGTCAGCCTATTTCCTGTCCCCTACTACCAGAACATTTGTTTTCAGATTTTAAAATAACAGTTACACTGTTATCACCTTGCTTAGAAAAGCCCAAAGTTTCTCACTGTCCTTGAAATCAAGCCACATTCCGTAAGCAAAGAGTTCTCTAGCCCACCCCTGGAGAGAATCAAACCCAAATAAGGTGGAAAAATTTGTTCTCTCCCTTTCAGTGACATAGTAAAGGCTGGTCTCACAGGTATTTATTTATATTCTAAAACATATCTAAAAAATAGAAGTTTACCAGGATGAGATAAAAATGTATGTTAAGAGCAGGTGCAGAATTTTCTTCCATACTTAACACCCCCAGTTTAAGTGTCTGCCCTTTCCATCATGACACACCCCACCCTCCCAGGATATAAGCATCTTACCTGAGTGGCCACTGAGCAAGGGAGTGTTGAAGAGGGACTTTTTGCATGCGTGTGTGGTGCTGGGGATTGAACCCAAGGCCTTGTGCGTGAGAGGCAAGCACTCTACCAGCTGAGCTATATCCCCAGCCTGAAGAGGAACTTAAGATCTCCTTAAGAGGAGACCAAATGTACTTTGGAAAGGTTAAGCAGTAACAGGAAAGATGGAGAAAGCTTGCTTTTATTGAGCACCTCTTATGTTCTCAAGACAAGCCTGAGAGTTGGGTATTATCAGTTCTGCTCAACCAAGGAAGGAACTAGGCTGAAAGTACTGAGAAGACAGCTTGAAGCCTGAAGTCCATGGTGTGACGGGGATTTGGACTCAAGTCCTTCTGAAGACAAGGGCTCTTTCACGCTCTGGGGCCATCTCCTTTCTACTCCTCCCAGATGGTAAAGAAAGTCAAATTAACAAGGGGTCTTTGTGCCAGGCACTGAGCAACGTGACCCAGCCCAGGCCTTCACAGAGCCCATGGTCCTGGAGGGAGGTGGACCTCTTTACACAGGAGCTGGGGTGAGGCCAGGAGTCTGTGAGGGACAACAGGGAGGAGCTAGCTCAGGTCACCAGCAGAACTGGTGGCAGGAAAGGCAAGGAGGGTTTCTAGAGGGAGGTGTGCCTGAGCCGAGGCAGGAAGGAGGACCCACCTGAAGAGAAGCTCATTCCAGATGGAGGAGGATGTGCTGAGACCCTATGGCCAGCCCTGGCGACTGACTGAAGGGCAGTAGGCAGGACCCCAGCTGGTGGAGCCAGTAAAGCCTCTTCAGCTATATTAACAGGTTTGGTCTTTACCCAAGAGCTATGGGAGGGGACTGAGGGACTTAAGTGGGATGGGAGCAGCCAGTGGGACTGTGATGGGGATCACTCTTTGTGTGTGTGTGTGTGTGTGTGTGTGTGTATATATATATATATATATATATATATATATATATATATATATATATATATGCGCACGCGCATGCGCACGGGCAGATGGGCACATCAGATTACTGTCACTATTAGAATGAAACTGTTGTGGGTGTTCTTTTAGAGAGACTAGGATGCACACAACCTGCCCACACTAGAGGGTACTATGTGGGGCTAAAGGAGATTATTCTTAGGGGATCTGAAGTGCAAACACACACATGGAAACATTCTTGAGGTCAGCAGGCTCCCATTGGTACACCAGAAACTTGGCTCTGAAATGAAGCACCTAGCCACACTTTCTTGTCCCACCCCCAAGCAACCAGTTGATCTCAAATTGCATAGAAAACCAAGATTCAAATGATCTAAACTGCAAGGCAAGTAAACTCATATTTTCAGAGAATCTGGTTGCCCTATCCGTCCATCTGTCTCAGTGACACCATTTTAGTACAAAAAGGAGCTGTTAAATGGTGGGCCACGCCGTTACCTACAGACCATCACAGCCTTGGAGTCCATCCTGCTGACCTACCTGTGAGAGCCTGTGGGGCTGCCAAGCTGGGTATGGTGGCTGCGTCCTGAGGGATCGAGCTGAGGTCGGGCTCTGGAGTACTCCTCGGAGGTGAGAGGGCTAAAGGAGTCATGAGCACCCGAGACTTGAGCTGCAAGAGAGAGCCCAAGTGGTCAGTGGAAACCTAGAAACGTTCTCCGTGCCCTTCCAGAATCTTTCCTGGAGATCAGTTAACTGCTGTTCTCTATCATGCACCTGAACTTTCCTATTGTGCTGCTTGGAGGGATGTGGTTCAGATTCAAGTTCATCATCAAGATTCATATTGGGGGTTTACACTCAGAGGTCAGCTCTGCACCACACCCTTATAGTGGAGCCACCCAGGAAATGATGGTGCCAAGCAGTAGGTATAGAAGTGTCACTGGTTGTGGGGCTGGGGTTGTAGCTCAGTGACAGAGTGCTTGCCAAGCATGTGTGAGGGGAACTGGGTTCGATCCTCAGCACCATATAAAAATAAATAAATAAAATATAGGTATTGTGTTCATCTACAATAACAACAACAAAAGTGTCACTAATAAGCCCTATGAGTGCAGGACACAGGATGGGAGGGACAGTCCCCCGCCTGTGTCCCTGTGCTCTCTAGAATCCTGTAGACAGAGCTTTGCCCACATCCAGGAGACTGACCCTGAAGCACTCCTCACTCTCTGCTGAGCTCTCTACTTGCAAAGATCACTGGATCCTTCTGGAAAAGAAAGCAAGCAGGAGCCATCCCTCCATGGATTGACACTGCTCTGTGCTTATTTCCTGCAGCAGACTCTCGGCAGCTGGCCTGGATGTGGACAGGAGTGCCTTTCCTGGTAGTGAGCAGCAGCCACCTTGAAGATCTCATTTGAAACCACAAATGAAGAGCTAAAATCTGCTCTTAAGGAATTTGGTGGAGATGATATTGATAAGATCAATATCAACAAATCATTCTCTGTACCAAGCTTGGGACAAAGACAAGCTTTTAATCTTAGCTCTCTACCCCCAAATAGCGAAGCCATTAGTTACTAACCTTCTTCACCACTGACCTGTCTGCACCTCATTCCAGAGGAAGAAAGTCAGTTTCTGGAAGTGGGACCCAGGTGTCAGGAGTTTCAAAAGGTACTCAGATTCTATTACATAGTTAAGTTGAAGGCTGTCCCTCAATCCCTGAGCTTTTCAACTTTTGCCAAGAAACCTCCTGATGAGTTTCCTTAGAGGGCAGACTTTGACTCAGGAGTTTGGGGTCAGACCTGCGATTCTGCATCCTAATGAGATCATAGGTGGTACTGACTTTGGACCACACTTTGAGTAGCAAGGTTGTCTATTCGGTTGTTAACATATGAATAGTCCCCATCCATAGCCTGTACTTTTAGGATAGAATAATATTATCAGTGGTTGGTAAAAAGTATTGACTGCTAGTTACCCAGTCATTCTACATTTATTCAACAAACATGCATCTTGGAACTGTTTTATGCAAGACACTCTTCTAATTGCTGGGGATACAACAGAGAACAAAGCAAATGAAATAAAATTGTATCTTTACCCTTATAGAATTTACATTCTATTGTGGGAGACAGACAACAAATGGAATACTTAAATACATATATTGACTGTTATATGGTGATAAGAACTGATGGGAAAATAAACAGGGAAAGGGCATGGGAAGGGCAATTGAGAAGTTGTATTTTGGGGTGAAATTTTAAAATGAGGTGGTTCCTGATTGGAATAAGATTAGGAAATAATGGGAGAGAGGCACTGGGATCAGGAAGTAATCAACTCATTCAAGGAATTTTGTCATAAAGGGGAGAAGAGACTAGACATAAAAAGAGGGAAAAGGATATTGATTTTTTTCTTGAGGTAATGAACTTATCCTAAAACTCACTGTGTAGGATTGGGGGGTGGCTCAGTGGTAGAATGCATGCTTCACTTGTGTAAGACCCTGACTTCAATCATCAGCACCAAAATAAATACATAAATAAAAAGCAAAGGCACTGTGAAGGTGGTTGCTCATATTTCTGAGTATTTTAAACAAATAACTCCTGCTTTATACACTTTAAAGGTGTAAATTGTATAATATGTGAAAGAAACTGTCAAAAATCAATCAATTCCTGCAAATAAGTAATAAATCATTAGAAAACAATGACAAAACTTCCATTCACAAAATCAAAAACTGTACAATGTCTGGAAATCTCATAAATATTGTGTAAAAACCTTCATTGATAAAATTATAATAATGAAGTAATAAATATCTTGATAAATAGAGAAATTAAAAAACAAAGAGGGAATAGTAGGATTAAAACATTTTTGCCCCCTGGGGCTGGTGTTGTGGCTCAGAGGAAGAGCTCTCACCTAGCGTGCGTGAGGCACTGGGTTCTCAGCACCACATAAAAATAAAATAAAAGTATTGTGTTCACCTACAACTAAAAAATAAATGTTTAAAAAAAAAGGATTTTTGCCCCTTAGGTACAAAAAAGATTTTGCACCCGTTAAGATAGCTACTAGTAAACAAACAAACAAAACCCCCATGAAATAGCAAATATTGGTGAGGTGGTACAGAAACTGGAACTCCTGTGCACTGTTGGTAGAGATGTAAAATGTAACATTTCTATGAAAAGTGAAAGACATTTCCTCAAAAAAAAAAAAAAAATACAACTGCCATACGACAGGCCCAGCAAGCCACTTCTGAGCACATACCAAAAGAACTGAAAGTAGGATCTCAAAGAGATATTTGTATACTCATATACATAGAGCACCATTGACAACCGCCAAAAGTCAAATTCAAAGAGAAAGTGGAGTGGCAGTTGCCAGGGCCTGGGGGAAGGAGGGAATGAATTGCTATTGAATGAATTTAGAGCTTTAGTTTTGAAAAATGAAAAATTTCCGGAGATTGGTTGTGCAATAATGTGAATATACATGCTATTACTGAACTGCATAATTAGAAATAATTACAATGGTAATCATAATTAAACTTTTAAAAGATATTTTAAAAGATTCTGTGCTGTTTTGTTTTCAAGATGGGAGAAATAACAGTGCTTTAATGCTGATGCCAATAATCTAATAGAGAAGGAAAAACTGATGATATAAGGGAGTGTGTGGAGACCTGGGGTGTGGGACTTTGAGAAGTTGAGGAGGAAGAGATTCACTGCGTGCAGAGGAGGTGAACTTGCACCTTTCATCTGCTTCAAAGAGAAGAAAAGCCAAATATAAAGGTCTGGCTTCTACATCAATGTTTGTAGCAGCACAATTCACAATAGCTAAACTGTGGAACCAACCTTCAGTAGATGAATGGATTAAAAATGTGGCATATATACACAATGGAATATTACTCAGTAATAAAAGAGAATAAAATCATGGCATTTGCAGGAAAATGGATGGCGTTGGAGAAGATAATGCTAAGTAAAGTTAGCCAATCTCAAAAAAACAAATGCCAAATGTTTTCTCTGATATAAGGTGACTGATTCATAGTCGGGTAGGGAGGGGGAGCATGGGAGGAATAGACGAACTCTAGATAGAGCAGAGGGGTGGGAGGAGAAAGGAGGGGGCAGGGGATTAGCAATGACGGTGGAATGTGATGGACATCATTATCCAAAGTACATGTATGAAGACATGAATTGGTGTGAACATATTTTATATACAGAGATAGGAAAAATTGGGCTCTACATGTGTAATAAGAATTGTAATGCATTCCGCTGTCATGTAGTTACCAAATAAAATTAAATAAATAAATAAAAACTTCATTGAAAAAAAAAATAAAGGTCTGGCTTCTGGGTAGGTGGATCGGGAGGTGGGAGCTTGCAGGTCTTTTTCTGATGGCTTCTAATTTCCTTGGGATACAGGAATCTGATCAGGAAGACAGGGGAGGTGAGCATGCTTATTAATCAGGAGGGTGGGAGAACTGGGAAGGGAGTGTAGCTGCTGAACAGCACCAAGGGGACACTGGAATGTGTGGAAATGCATTTAAAATGAGATCAGCCATCAGCAAGCCCATCGACTGCAGAGTGCTGTATGGGTACAGAGCTTGGAGCTCTTGAGGAAGCCTCTGTATTGATTAGAAGCTAAGATTAACAACAGATTTCATCTTATTCTGAGCACAGCATTTAAAAAATTAAGGGCCTATCATGTAGCAATACATTGCCAAATATTATAAAAATAATTTAAAAGAAACTTCAGTGGTGGGAATGAGACATCAGATGCCTGCTGTGACTCAGTCACCATGGCTTTGGTGTGGCTTCTTCATTGGCCAAGGGGCTGCCAGTCTTTGGAGATCATGCACCAAGGGTCCCTAATGGACCCTTCTGGGAATGCTATCCCACTCTGCATGGCTTGTGATGGAAAGGCTGGCTATGAGTACAAGAGGACTCTGGGCAGGGCTCTGGGAGAACCTCAGCTTAATCCACCTTGCAGTTTACAGCCTTTAACCCCAATCTAAAGATAATGATGTTCATTAGGAAAAACAGAATTGGCAAGCTGTCATTTCTCCCCTCCCTGTGAACTTCAAGAAAATCACACAGAGATCCTTGTGATCCTTCCCTAGAAAGATTGATGATGATGATGGTGGTGGTGGTGATGGTGGAAATTTAAACATCTAGACTGTTTATTGTTCATGTAAATCTCACAACAACCCTAACGTGTAATGCTAGGGAGAGTTGTAAATGACAAATATCTCATACACAAAAATTCCAAAAAACTTACATAGAAAATTCTTTCCCGAGTAGACAAACATAACTTGTCTTTAAGTGTGGGCTGCACATATTGACCTCCTTCCACACAGTACAATATGGAAATAGGGGGAAAAGTAACTTTAACAGTGAGGAAAGTTGACAAATATCACCTTAATCCTAATCAAAGGTCAATATCAGCAGTGGGATCTTGATAGTATGTACTTCGTATGACGCCATGAAATGTCACTCTGAGATCTTCCCAAAGATCAATAACCCCAGTCTAGTATTGAGAAAAACCGTAGTCAAACCCCAATGTCAGAACATTCCACAAAATACCTGACCACTACTCTTCAAAATTGCCCAGGTCAACAAAAATAAGGAAAAGCTGAGGAACAATTACATCTCAGGAGCTTAAGGAAACGTGATGACAAAATATAATGTGGGATCCTGGAACAGAATAGAGGACAGCTAATGAAATCTGAATGCAGTACAGACTTTGCTTAATACCAATTTATTATTATTGATTCACTGGTTGTGACAAATGTGCCATCGTAGCATAAGATGGTATCAATAGGAGGAACTAGGGGCAGGGTACTTCCCCAAGTTCTGTTCTGTCTTTTTCTATAAATCTAAGATAAAGGGCTGGGATTGCGGCTCAATGGGAGAGTGCTTGCCTGGCATGACTAGTCACTGGGTTTGATCCTCAACACCACAGAAAACTAAATAAATAAAATAAAGGTATTTGGGGGCTGTGGCTGTGGCTCAGTGGTAGAGCACTTGCCTCACATGGGTAAGGCACTGAGTTCAATCCTCAGCACCATACAAAAATTTAAAAATAAAGGTATTGTGTCCATCTACAACTAAAAAAATATTTTAAAAACATCTAAAATAGAGTTTATTTTTTAAAATATTAAAGACAGAATCTGGCAGGAAAAAAATGGGTAAGTGGAGAGGAGGAGAGAAGAAAGGTCTCTTCCTAGCAGCAAACGATTGGAAGAGGACTCACTAATAATCCTTGACCTTCAAAGCCAACAACAGTGGACAGAAGCTAGTACCATGTCATCTTCACCTGAAGTTCAGAACCTCATTCAAAGCCACAATGGAGTCCTCAGCCAGGGCATGGCTACCAATGGCTGCCGCAGGGGCTTTCCTTTGCCTTAAATTACCATCATGGATAATGTGGCTGGGCAAAGTGTTGGTCCCTGCCAATTGGAGCCACCACCAACAGGGCTGGGAATCTGGGATCAGCTCATCTTTCTTTCTTTCTTTCCTCCTCCTCCTCCTCCTCCTCCTCCTCCTCCTCCTCCTCCTCCTCCTCCTTCTTCTTCTTTTCTTTTAGTGTTGGAAATTGGACCCAGGGGTACTTAACCAGTGAGCCACATCCCCAGCTCTTTTTATTTTTTATTTTGATACAGGGTCTTCCAAAGTTGCTTAGGACCTTGCTAAGTTACTGAAGCTGGCCTCAATCCTGTAATCCTCCTTCCTCAGCCTCCCAACTTGCTGGGATTACAGACCTGTGCCACCTCACCCAGAGAGCTCATCTTTCTTTTCCACTTATAGAACCAAAATATGGGCCTCAAAATTTTCTTACTTTAGCTGTCTTTCAGGGGAGGACCTTCTGAAGGAGAATCATCTGCTGGAGAATCACTGGAGAGAACTGGGAGGGATTTATTTGCAAACTGAGAGTGTGGTCAGAGGGCACTAAAGGAGAAAGGGTCAGTTGATGTAAAATTCAAATATTTTTCTTGTAATAACAGAAGCATTTACTAAAGAGTGGTGAGAAGCAAGAGGAGGGTAATGTGGGCACGGGGGTAATAGTTGGGGAAGCGTGAAGAGGTGTGGAGGCACCTGTGCATCAGCAGAGGATAAACCAACAGAGCACATTTTCTAAATGAGATTGGGTGGCAGAGGGCACATACAATGGCAATGAGATCTGGCTTTTGGATGTGAATTCACAGTCCAGCTAGCACACTCCCAGCTGTGTTCTGAGGCTTGCTACTGTGGCTCTCAGAGCCTGCTTTTCCTCATCTGTAAAGTAAGGATGATGATACTATCGAAGAGGTGAGGCAAGAACTTAATGCAATGTTTAACATGGTGCAAAGTGGGGTTTGATAAGTTAACTGGCATTATAGCTGTTATTATTAATATTGCAACTATTAGAAATTCCAGAAATGTAAATGAATCCCCAGTTTCTTGTTCATATAGCCATGGCAGAAGGGAGAAATTGGGACCCATTTACATTTTCAATGTGTATCACCTAAGATCACATCTTCATGAATCTTTGCACCCACCCTCCTACCTCGCACCTGGCAGATGATACTTTCTGAGCAAGCTATTCCCAATACATCAAATGGTTCCTAAGTACTGCTTATACAAGAGCTGTCCTTTACACTTGCGTGACTTAAGCTATGTCACGCTAGAGAAAAAAAATCATTCATTCAATCAATGAGGCAGTCATGTATTCAACAAATGTTTATCGGGTACCTACTGTGTGCCTGAAGCTGTTCAAGGTGCTGAGGATTCCACTGTGAGTGGAGGCACTAAAATTGTTGCAAGAGGTAAACAACCAACACATAATAATACTCAGATTGTGAGAAGTACTATTCTGAGAAGTGAAATAGATGATGTGATCAAAAGGGACCCTGTGACCAGGGTAGGTATATAAGTGGGTGACATTTAAGTCAGCATTTGAATGTGAAAGGGTGGCCCTTTGTGACTAAAGAAAGAACTTTTCAGGCAGATGATCTAATTCATACCAGCCTCCTAAAGCTTGGCTTCTTCAAGGGACCAGGGTGCCTGGGTTACTTCAAGGAATTGTGGATAAGAGGCAGAAGGGTGGAAAATGGTTAGGTGGTCAGGATTATGTGATGAGGACTTTCTAAGTCAGTACCGTGGGATGAGTTGGGCTCCCCTAAAAAGATGTGCTCAAATCTTAACTTCCAGTACTCATAAATGTTGACTTTCTTTGCAAATAGGGTTATAGATGTAATCACATTGAAATTAAACATGTTGGATGATGGTGGGCTTTAATCCAATGACTGGTGTCCTTATAGAAAGAGAGAGAAATCGACAGACATATAGGAAGAACGCCACATGGTAACGGAGACAGAGATCAGTGATGCACAGAGCTAAGGAACACGAAGGATTGTTGGCACACAGCAGGAACCAGGAAGAGGAAAGGAAGGATTGTCCTCAGGATCCTTCAGAGAGAGCACAGCCTGCTGACACCTTGATTTCAGACTTCTACCTCCACCCAGAGCTGTTGTTTCAAATCACCCAGTTTGTGGTACTTTGTTATGCAACCCTAGTAAACACATTCAGTCAGGAAAAAAAGAGTTTGGATCTTTTTATCATTTAGAGTTACAGAAATAATTAGAAAATTTTGTGCAGGAAGACACAACCCAGATTTTGTTTATAAAGGTAAATGTAGTGTTGCAAAGAGAGTGGTTGGGAAGAGGGAAGGCAACATGAAAGAGAACAATAGTAAGGAGGTCACTGCATGGTCCAGGCAAGAGACCCTGGTGGCTGAATTAGGGTGGAGGCAGGGAAGTAGAAACTAGTTGGATTTGGGAAGTGTTTTGAAAATAGAAGTGAGGTTATGATTGCAAAATCCAGGATAATTTTTAGTTCATTCACATGATCTTTGCTTTGATAGTATATTTTATGTTAGTTTTAAACATTAGCATATTTACTTATTAGCATGTTTACTTATTGCTGCTTTAGCTAACTCTGGGGGAACAATTGCACTGCTTTTGTCCCCATGTTTCAAAATATTTCTACTCAAGAAGTAAACCTTCAGTGTGAAACTTCTGGGAGAGAACATAAAGAGGAGGTCATTCATATTCCAACACGTGGGAAATGGGCAGTTATCAACTCCACCACCACTGCATTGCAGGGGAGTGGCAAGAAGATGGGATTTAGAGATCGTTATGGTTTGGATACATGAGGTGTCACCCAAAAGCTCAGGTTCAGAGAAGAAATGGTAGGGTTATGAGAGCCTACGAATTAATTCCCTGATGGGATTAACTTGAGTGGTAACTGAAGGTGGGTAGGGTATAATTGGAGGAGGTTATTGGGGGCATGACTTTGGGGCATAGATTTTGTATCTGGAGAGTGGGGTCTCTCTTTCTGCTTTCTGATCATCGTGTGAGCTGCTTCCTTCCACCACTCTTCTGCCATGATGTCCTGCTTCACCTCAGGCCCCAAGGAATGGAGCCAGCTGTCTATGGACTGAGACCTCTGAAACTGTGAGTCTCAAGATAAACTTTTCCTCCTCTACAGTTGTTCTGGTCAGATCTTTTAGTCACAGCAGCAGAAAAACTGGCTAAAACAGAGATAGTATCTGGTTTTTGTTGTTGTTTCTTTTCCTTTTTTACATTTAAGACACAAAAATTTTATTATCATTTTACTCGTATTTTGCCATCCTGTATGACCATTATTTTAGTTCTAGTTCTGCTGCCAACTCACATTAGACTATGAGAAACTCACTCAATGCCTCTGAATTTCATCTTCCAATCCATTAATGGGCTAGAGTTGTTGGTTGTTAAGCTCTCTCCCAACCCTTAATGCTGTGTATATACCATGCAGTAGACGAATTTTGGAAGCAATGAATCTGAGTCCATGCCATAAATCAAATGCTCATTAGAAGAAATGTAGCATACTAAATTGAATAATAATTTAGTCTGCTTAAGACCTCAGACTTTAGTCTACTTGCCTGATAGAAATGCAAATTATTTTCAATGACAGAATGTTTGTGGCCAATGACCTAATTCCATTCCTAGGAGTCGATTGGATCCACGGGATCCTCAACTGGATCCACCAATACCTTTTCGCCCTGCACATGGGGGAAAGATTAAATACCCAAGAAATGAAAGCATCAGTATCCTTTGGCCTTGAGGCCTGCTTTGGGCAAATTTGGGATCCTAACTAAATATTCTTTGCACTAAAAGTTTCCTAGGAAAATAAAATTGTCCAAATACAATATACTGTGGGCATTGCAATGACATCAGAAGATGCTTGGAGGTGGGAAGGGAATGTGTCTTTCAGAGATGCAAATGATGTGGGGGAAGGATGAAGGTGCTGGAGATTCTCCCAGCAGCTCTGCGTTGGGTTGAGATTCTCCATCTGGATCTAGAGAGGAGCAGGGAGTGGGCTGCTGCTCTGCCTAGGGTGGGGAGGAATGATTTAATCTTGCTGCCGAGAGGAAAGGCAAGAGAGACACAATGAAACTGTACCCTAGGGTACCAGGAGCAAGAAGGAAGAAGGAAAACCACCAGTGCAGAAAGTGGAATACAGAAAAACAGTTGTATCACTGAAAATCATTTAATGTTACCCTGTCCACCGTGCCCTGTGACCCCAACAATCTTGTTCAGAAGCAACACATTTTGAGAAATGCTTGGTATAATTGGGTTTCTTACAGAAACTGGGGAGGGGGCCAAGTTTCTACATCAGCAGCTGTGGGGTCAAATCAATCAGCCCTGTTGATGAGAAAAGGGACGTTGGAAAGGTGTTTCTATGTATCCTGCTCACAGCAGAACTCAGAGCAGGGGGTGCTGGAGCCAGCTTATATTTATCCATAAGAGATGACTTAAAGTTTCAGGAATATTGCATGTTTATTGCTAAATAGTCATTATTAAAATCCAAGTGTATATATGCACAATTAAATAAAGCTTATTAAAAACAGAAGCAATAAATACTCAAAATTCATCACTTTCTAATCATTTTACTTTGCACCTGTATCACCAAAGCTGTGCTTCTGAACATCCTTTCCCAGCCCATGTCCAGGTTCACCATAATATGGCTCAAAATTAGCTACACGGGGAATATCTTCACCTTGGAAATTGGCAAATGCTGTAGATTAGGGCTGAATTTATTATTGTGTTCAATGACAGACTTGAGAAAATGATGGGTAAAAATGTTAAAAATGCTGACTAAACTTAAAAGTGTTTAAGTCTTAAAAAGTGTCCTTTGTGGCCGTTACATTGGGAGTGGCACAAAAAAAACTAAAATTCTTTTTTTGTTTTCAACAACTATTATCCAATTCACAGTTTTGATCAGCCAGATGGAAATCCTACATCAAAATAGCTGTACCTACCGAATAGAAGCTAGCATTCATCCTTGGAGCCAACCCTTCCTGTCTCTTTAAAAAGATTTCAGTAGTGTTTGTAGTCAGGAAATTTAAGAACATTTACCTGTTGATTTGGGGAGTCTCTGAACGAAGGTCCAAAGCCAAAACAGATGCTTTGAGCTAAGAAGTAAGTGTTCTGTTTGAGAATGAAGGCAGCTATCTTCATAGCAGAGCATGGCTCTTCACAGAAGATATGATGTTAAGAGGCTTTTGCTTCCTTTGTCAGAGATGACAGGGGGCAGTAAGGCCATAAAATATGATGTTCACACAGTGGCAAGCATGCCCCAGCAATGTGGCTGCTGGCCTGAGGTCAAGAGAGAGATGACCAGATGGGCCCTGGGAGGGGGCCTGACCTATGAACTCCAGGGAACATGACCGCCAGTTTAACCCTTCCTTTTCGGCCTGCAATTCACTCAAGTTATCCTCAAGACTCAGAAGCAGTTCGAGCTCACTACTGTTAACTGTTCTTGGGTCTTGAAGGGGGAAGCTTGTGTCAGTTCTTGGACCAGAGAGACCTCCCATATGTGCAAGAGCACAGAGGTGATTGACAGAATAGCTTGGAACACCTCCAGCCAAGAAGGGACAAACGTCCACCGGCACAGACCTGAGATGCAGTCAGCACAATGAGGCCTCCTGAGAATCTCCAGAAAAGCCTGCCAAAGGCTCCAAATAGTATTATTTAATTATGATAATATTATTATCATCAACACATCACTATACTATTTTGACATGATAAATTATATTTTGTTATTTTATAATACTGATGTTATGCTGTATTATTTTGTGGTTTTATATGTTTGTATACTAGTACCATGTTATAACAATAATTCATACTATGCTTTTAGGGTCCAGGTGTCTGTTTGGTCTTCTCTCCAAGAACACCTGCCCCTTCAAATAGAAGGCCATAAACTGCTAGAATTGAGTTTGTAAGAAATGTTTACAGTAAAGGTAAGTGGACTCTGATGAAGGCCTTGGAAGCATTTTCTTAGTAATAAAATACAAAATCTTTAAGGTCAGACCAAGTAAGATCTTATTTCGCTTGGTCAGGAATTCTTTTTAATAACTTCTGTCTCCTAACTGTGACCCAGTTAGCTAAAATTGCCAAATTAGTGGCCATTTGGTAAATGGAGTGAGACTGTCCAATTTCCTTGCTGGTTTCTCCACAATTAAAGTCCTTTCATTAATGGTAAAATGAGGGTGTCAGAATCCAAGGAATTGTCCAAATAAAACCAGGGAGAGCTAATAGGTTGCCAACTTTATTTTGCCAGCTAAGAATATTTTTTAATTACCAAATCCTATCAGCATTTAACATTTAATGAATCAAAAAATTAGTTTACCACAAAACAATAGCAAGCAGATATGTTTCCAAAAAAAAAAAAAAAAAGGAGAAAAAAAAAGCAGAATCATTTTAGCTTTATGAAGACTTCAAATGGTTATCTTTCTCATGTCATCATTGATGGGTGAAAACATCATTCAGTCTGGCACCTTGTTTGGAGTTATTCTTCTAGAACATTAAACTTATGACTTGAGAAGCTGTCCATGATCTCTTGGCCTGAAATACTTCTCATACGTTTTCCTAAATATAAGGGAAGCAGACTCAAAAAAAGAGTTGTGGTGGTTTGGGGATGTGGCTCAAGTGGTAGCATGCTCACCTAGCATGCGTGAGGCACTGGGTTCGATCCTCAACACCCCATAAAAATAAAATAAAGATATTGTGTCCACTTAAAAAACTAAGAAGTAGATATTTTAAAAAAAGAGTTGTGGCTTTTTTCCCCAGAAAAAAAATCCTACAGAGTCACGAAAATGACCTGCTGCTGGCTTTGTGCACAACCTGTACCACCAGCCAACCAACCAAAAAACTCTCATCCTGACCTGAGGTGTCTCTGAGCATCAGGAGCATTGAAAACTGTCCTTTTTAGGAGACAGGAAAAGTGCAAAACCAGGTCCATTCCATGGATTGAATTTCCATTCTTCCTGGCTCCAAAAATGCTGTGTCTGCTGGTAATTTTCATTCTTGGGTCACAGCCCCCAGGGGAGCAAGAAGAAGGCCAAAGAGAAGAGAGAAGTTTTCAGTCTGTTTCTTCAGAGCCTGGACTTGCTTCTTGGCTCTATAAATAGAAGAGCTGCCCAGCCCTAGCCCTCCAGATACAATTCCCAGATGCCAGCAATGGCACAGGGACCTGAGTGAGTGACACCTGCCCTGGGCCAGCCCCAGAGACACAACTCTACACACTGTGAGTGAAGAAGGTTCCCTGTGTCAGAAATGCAACAATGACAGAAGACTTTACCTTATGAGATGACTTAGTAAAAGCTTTTTTTTTTTTCCTACTAAAAGAAAAATGACCTTAAAATAACGTGGAGTAACCAACCTTCCCCACACCTACTGTTTTTATTTTCCAGCATTTGGAAGAACTGGGAGAAGCAACGGGATAAAGGTTGAATTCATTACCAACTGTTTCAGAAGCTCTTTCTGCTGACCTGAAATCATTTCCATACATTTTCCTAATATATGAGAGTTAATTGCCAATTTGCATTTGGGTTTCAGTATTCAGGTCTCAAGATGGAAACACAAACCTTAATTTCAAGAAAAACAAATGGAGGAAAACTTCTGAAACTCATTTCCTAATGCCCAAAAGACTTGTAGAGAACAAGCAGAATATTCTTTCTTCTTCCAACATGTCTTACAGAAGGAGCTGCCCCTCGGGTTTGGGTTGGTTTCTGGGATTGTGGTTACATCTGAAGATCTATTGTCCTTCCAGTCTCTTCAAATCATCGTTAATTCTTAAGAGGGTCACAGGATTTAAAATTTTGCCTGCTTTGCCCTCTTGTAGCCAAACTTGACATCAGCACCTTCTATATAAGCAGGAAACTCAATTAACACCCTGAATTTTCCTTATGGTTGCCCATTTTGAGAGGACTATTCTACGTCCTTTGATACTGGCCTGCTTGTGTTATTCATTTAAATGGCTCAGGAACATCATCTGCTTCTACTCAAAGGAATGACGAACGAATTCTGGGAAATGGCTTCAAGAGCCACCCCAGTAAGAACAGTCAAGGAAAGCTCAGTGTCACAGACACTAATTCAGACGCAGGGTTTAGTAACGTGTGTTCAGCTATGACCCTAAAATCTGCTCGCCTTACAGCTTCCCCATCTGGTGTAATTTGCTTTCTCCACTCGTAAAAATGCATGTGACAGCAGGCATTCTGTGCCACATTGTAACAATGAGGCCTTGTCCCTCGCGTGCTGCCTGGAGAGAGGCTTGTTTCTCAGCCTGTGTTTACCAAGCTCTCCATCTTTCCCTGCGTCTTGCAGTGGGGTTCGGCCCACGTCCCAGGGGGCCCCAGCCCAACACTAGTTCATTGAAAGCCATACCTTGTACCCAGGCTTCCGCCCCCTTTTCTTCGGCATCTTCACAGCTGGTAAGGAGCCAGCGGAAGCAGAATAAAGGTTGTGGACGGCCATCTTCACAGGTGTGGAGTGGAGGGGGGGTCGGCCTCGCTTTCTCCCCGGGATCCTCTGTGACTGCATCTCTGCTGGTGCCAGTCTTACAGAATGAGGTGTCAAATCGCTCACAGGCAGAAGAGGTGCTAAGAATTGGTCCAGACATGAAGCAAAACAAAAACAGAAGTGTTTGGTTTGCAAGGTAAACAAATCCAGTTTGGTGACTTTGGGTGATACTTATTGGAGGGGACAACCAACGAGGTGAAGGTCAGGCACCCCAGGAGTGTTCACAGTGCCCCTGGGATCAGGGAGGTGACTGGCCACTTGGTATAATCCCAAGGACAGCAACTCTCCAGGGGCCTATAACGAGGCAGGGAAGTCACTGACAACCAATGAAACTGGTGATGTCATCAATGACAAGATGACTTGTGTCTCAGTTTCTCAGTTCAGCTTTGGACCATTATAATAGTAGTATGAAATAAATGCGGCCATTATCTCATATTTATTCCTACTCCTTCGATTGGGTTATAAAATGTCATGATCTGTTTTTTCCCTCAAAAAAATTTAACAGTACAATTGTATTGAAGTGCATGATTCCCTCCATCAAAACATGGACAGAGATTTGCATACAGAGATGTTCATTTTAATGTAATTTAGAATTGCAAAAATGAAATGAATACAACTCAAATAATGAGCAACAGGGGAATAGTTAACATATCTACAGAATAAAACAATCAACTTGTTAAGAGCCTTTAGCATCACTCTTTGCATAACCTGATGCTGAGAGAAAGAAGTGTCACACAAATTATGCAGATTGTTATGGAAAAAAGTGGAAGACATGCCAAAACGCCACCACGGGAAAGATATTGGGACTGTGGGTAAGTGTCACCTGTGTAATGCTTTGTGCAGATCCCTGTGCCCTAATAATCCTAGCATAGCATTAAAAATAGGAATCACAAGTTTCTCAGGTAGAATTGCCTAAACCCAGAAGCAAGGAGCAGCTGATGGACCCTGGGATCAGATTTGCTAGAACGTTTAGGAATGTACCAAGTGGGCAGAACATCAGACTTTACCTTGGGCTGATGTTTAGTCATAAAATTCATCTCTAAGGATTAGTGGAAGTATCCAAGGCTGCAGAAGAAGTTGGGGAAGATGATGGGAACAGTCCTTACATCCTGACCAGGGCAGCAGTGGGGAACTAGACTGCTTTACCCAGGAAGCAAAATCTGAAATAGAGGAAATTCTTAAAAACCTGACAGGGGAAATTTGAGGCATCATTTACAAAGGTCAGGTCACTTTGTTAATTCTCTGGAGATTAACAGTATTCTATCAATAATCTTGATTGTTCTTAGAAATACCATATTATATTTAATACATAGAATTTTAAACTATTAATATTTTATGGAATGCACAGTTGAGAATTTTTGATAGAGGAACAAGTTGTTTAGGATATCAATTTTTCCTGTTTTGGTAAACTGAAGAAAAATACCCTATCTCATTGATTCTAAAATACATATTTTATACACACATTTAACATCTCTGAAATCAAGGTACACTGTAGTACTTTAAGTATGTCAGAATTCCATCAGAAGCATTTTTTCTTTCCTGGTAGTACACAAAATAGAGACATGTGATATAATTAAAAGCATCTTAATTATGATCAGTGAACATAAAGTTACTAATATGTAAGCAAAACCAAATCATTCTGGTTCTAGACTTAGTGTCTGGATTCCACAATGCCAACAAATGCCCCTCAAATTCCCTTTTTTATTTTTTCTCTTTGGTAAAGGGGCTACCAAAGATACTGAAAACCAACAAAATGTATTTAATAAGATTTCTGTTATGTGAAACTTGGTCTGAGTTCCATTTTGACCTCTCATCCTCAAGTTTCTGCTTCATTATTAGTTAATCTGTGCAGACTTAGGAAACAGAAAGTATTCCTAGTGGGGGAAGTGCTTCCTTACCTTTTACTTTGCCTTCATTGAGGAGGTAGCAACTATCCATTAACATCAGGATCAAAAGTCAACAAGAGAAAACCCACCATGGAGAAGGTGTGAGGTTCTCCTCTCTTTTGAGAAGAGTCCCCTCAAAGGGTGAGCTGTCCTGCTCTGCTGAGACCCCTCCTCAAAAAACTCTTCTTGATGCAATGTTTTGAGCAACTAATAAAAAAATTATATAAAAAACCCCTCTTCTTGATAGGTTTGAAGGGTAAAGGAAGGGTAACAAGTCAATGAGCACAGTATCCTAAGAATGTTTTCTTACAAAAACCAATTGTATTTGTAAGCATCACTAACAACAGAAAATTGAATTTAAATGACAATAAAACATCAAATACAAGTAAATATAATCAGATTTTTTATCATTAAAAATGAAATTTAATGTTCCAAAAAATTTTCAAAGTGTCAGAAATTTTTCCTAAAAATAAAAATTAAAATAATCTTTTCACTGGATTTTTTTGAGGATCCACGTCCCTTGCCCTATAAGGAGGAAAATTCAGGGCTTGTGCTGCTTTCTACTTCCTGCCTTCCACAGGAGGACATGGATCTAAGAGAATGTGATGGCCTTTCTGGACCTTTTAAATCTGATCAACAAATTTCATGCTAATGGAACAACCAGGAACCATGATTGGTGGAATACTAGATGCCACCTCTCAGGCTCCTCAATTCATCACACTGGGATGATGACGTATTTCATCTATTAAGCAGGAAGACGTTCCCCAATTCCTTGTCATAAATAAAAATAATTTTAAGTAATGAGGTTGCTTAAGTGAGCAAATAAGTGAATTTATTTGGGGGATTCTCTAAATATCTCCTTGGGATAATTTTATAGAGCTTGGAGAAAGGACTTCTAATGTGGTCTTTTCAATAACAGCCCCAGCCACTTTGAAAAAGAGAGTGGCAAAATCTCCCTTTCCAAAACTGATGCATGAACAGAAGGAGTAAAACTAACTAAGCTAAATACTGAAAATAAGAAAGGGCCCCAACTTATGAACACAGTTGGAAACAAGATAGATAGATTTTGTCTTATTTTGTTTTCTAGGGAGAACATAACTGTGGATGATAGACAATGAAGATTTATCAGAGGTCTAAAGAAAAGTTCAAACCTAACAAGAAAGGAAAATACACAAATATATATTAAAGAGGCTGTCTTCCAGAATGAAGAGACCTTCTGTGTCTTAAGAAAATTTAAGAATGACGGCTGGGGTTGTGGCTCAGTGGTAGAGCGCTTGCCTAGCATGTGTGAGGCACTGGGCTCGATTCTCAGCACCACATATAAATAAATAAAATAAAGGTCCATCACCAGCTTAAAAAAAAAATTTAAAAGAAAATTTAAGAATGAACAACACAAGTTTTAGTGAAAATGATACAAAGGATAAAAAAATTTGTGCATGGGTAGGGAGAACCAACAGGTCATTTATAGTGGAAGAAATAAACAGGCTCATTCCCTTCAGCATCATTAGCTAGAAGATAATGGAGTTGCCATGCTGGCTTTCCCCCAACCCCAGGATTTATATTTGCCCACTTCTCACCACAGGGCCTTTGCCTGGAATGCTCTTTGTTCCCCTCTGGTTTACTCTTCCCTTTCTAGATCAGCTTGTGGTAGCTTGCCCTGACCTCTCATTAGGGTTTCCTAAACTTAGAGTTTCTCAGCTGTGATGCAGGTTGCTTATGCAGCACATGCCATGCCACTTGGACAGGGAGGTAGATGGGAACATGGAGCTTTCGCGACCTGCTGTGTCCCTCACATAGAAGTCATCTGTCTTCAGTCAGCACCCATGACACTGTGGCAGCTAACTTATTTGCAGAAAGAGCAAAAATCCCAGACCTTTCTCAGTTCTCCATATAGATTTAATAAGAAGCAGAAGAACTCAGATGAAGAAAACAATATTTTTTTTTAAAAATTCTACTTATGTTCTTCAATAAGACTTGAAAGAAAAAAAATGATCATTCTATTATTGGACAGATGAATATTTTTTAAATAGAATTTCCACCTACTCAGGTGTGGTGCTACATACCTGTAATCCCAATGACTGGGGAGGCTGAGGTAGGAGGATGGCAAGTTCAAGACCGGCCTCAGCAACTCCTGTTTCAAAATAAAGAATAGAAAGGGCAAGGGATGTAGTTCAGTGGTAGAGCACCCCTAGGTTTAATCCCTAGCACCAACTCTCTCTCTCTCTCACACACACACACACACACACACTTCACCTAAACTATGACATTAAAATCCAAATGATTTTAGAAAAGGACTCGTAAAAGAAAGGCCAGTGAAGGCGATTCAACCTGATGTTTACTAAAATGTATTATAAAACCACTGCATGGGGCTGGGATTGTGACTCAGCAGTAGAGTGCTCACCTAGCACGTGTGAGGCCCTGGGTTCGATCCTCAGCACACATAAAAATAAATAAAATAAAGGCGTTGTGTCCAACTACAACTTAAAAATAAATATTTTTTTAAAAAACCCACTGCTTTGGCAGCAGTACAGTACAGGAGTAGCAATTGGACCAAGTGAAGTAGGTAGTTCAGTAATTACACACTTTAAATTTCCATTTCTGAAAACAAAAACAAAAAAAAATTGATTTCTAAAAAAAAAAATTGGTAACATTCCATATCAACACAGGAAATTTCGATAAATAATTTATGGACAATTGGCATTTAGAAATAAATCAAACTTCAGCTATATTTCAGCAAAAAAATACTAGTGATACTCACAACTTAAATATATACATATAAAAAGAAATAGCAAGTACTAAAGATAATGAGTCAACATTTTTGTATTTTTATACTTTTAGGATAAAGATGAGCTAAGTGTGTAGAAAACCCAGGAAGCAGATCCAGGAAGACCCATAGAAATGACTACATGACACGCAATAGCAAAATCATGAAAAAGATCGAAAATAAATGACAAGCTAAAGAAAATATTTGTTACATATGGCACCAACAAAAGGTTAATACAAAAAACTCAAATAATTGAATTAAAGTGAACCCCTCAATAGAACAATGGGCAAAGGACACAGATAATTTCAGCAAGAGAGAGAGAAAACAAATAGCCAATTATCACTAGAAAAGATTGGAAATTTGACTGGTAACTCCTCAGAGGTGTCATTTGTCTGTTATCAGATTGATAAATGTAGAAACCCTTGACAACACTCCACGTTGGTCAAGGGGTGACAGGAAAGGCACTCCCACTTATTGTTGGCAGGTGTGGAAATTGGCTAGCCTTTCTGCAGGACAATTGAATGCCACTTAAAAATTTTTATATGTGTGCGGTGGCTCAGGCATGTAATGTCTGAGACAGGAGGATTGTGAGTTCAAAGCCAGTCTCAGCAAACTCAGGCCCTAAGCAACTCAGTGAGACCCTGTCTCTAAATAAAATACAAAATAGGTCTGGGGTTGTGGCTCAGTGGTAGAGTACCCCTGAGTTCAATACCCAGAAACCTCCCCGCCAAAAAATACAAACTTTATATGTGCAAACATCCTGATCTAACCTTATTACTCCTAAAGATGTATTGTTTAAAAAAACAAAACAAAACAGAATAAAGATATATGGCCAAGGGTACTCATCACAGCATTACTTATAATCGTGAGATATTGAAAGCAATCAAAATGTCCCTCAAAACAACCATGATTTGGTATATTATTTCACCTTCATAATGTGGAATGCTTTGTAATTTTAAATATGTGTTTGTGTATAAGCCTGTACATACACACATGCATACATGAAAATTGCAGATGACGTGCCTAGTATGATTCTCTCCATATGTTTTTTATGGATAGAGACATAGTTAAATTGGTGGGATTAGGCATAGAAAGAGGTCTAACAAAGAGGACCATCAAAAGGCTGATGGCAATTGTCTCCAGGCAGAAAGTTAATAAAAGATGTTTTTCTCTTTCTTTGTATCATTTTGCACCATTTGAATTTTTAAAATCAGAAGTAGGAAAATTATATAAAGAAAACAAATGAGGAATTTGGAGCCCGACCCCACCGACTGTAGATCGTAGCCAACTTTTTCTTGACACCCATAGCACAAAAGTTAATAACTAGAATCAACAAATGGGACTTACTCAAACTAAAAAGTTTTTTCTCAGCAAAAGATACAATAAGAGAGGTAAATAGAGAGCCTACATCCTGGGAACAAATCTTTACTCCTCACACTTCAGATAGAGCCCTAATATCCAGAGTATACAAAGAGCTCAAAGAATTAGACAATAAGAGAACAAACAACCCAATCAACAAATGGGCCAAGGACCTGAACAGACACTTCTCAGAGGAGGACATACAGTCAATCAACAAGTACATGAAAAAATGCTCACCATCTCTAACAGTCAGAGAAATGCAAATCAAAACCACCCTAAGATACCATCTCACTCCAGTTAGATTGGCAGCCATTATGAAGTCAAACAACAACAAGTGCTGGCGAGGATGTGGGGAAAAGGGTACACTTGTACATTGCTGGTGGGACTGCAAATTGGTGCAGCCAATTTGGAAAGCAGTATGGAGATTTCTTGGAAAGCTGGGAATGGAGCCACCATTTGACCCAGCTATTCCCCTTCTCGGTCTATTCCCTAAAGACCTAAAAAGAGCATGCTACAGGGACACTGCTACATCGATGTTCATAGCAGCACAATTCACAATAGCTAGACTGTGGAACCAACCTAGATGCCCTTCAATGGATGAATGGATAAAAAAAATGTGGCATTTATACACAATGGAGTATTACTCTGCATTAAAAAATGACAAAATCATAGAATTTACAGGGAAATGGATGGCATTAGAGCAGATTATGCTAAGTGAAGCTAGCCAATCCCTAAAAAACAAATGTCAAATGTCTTCTTTGATATAAGGAGAGTAGCTAAGAACAGAGTAGGGTCGAAGAGCATGAGAAGAAGATTAACATTAAACAGGGATGAGAGGTGGGAGGGAAAGGGAGAGAGAAGGGAAAATGCATGGAAATGGAAGGAGACCCTCAGAGGTATACAAAAGTACATACAAGAGGAAGTGAGGGGAAGGGGAAAAATAATACAAGGGGGACAAACGAATGTCAGTAAAGGGGGCAGAGAGAGAAGAGGGGAGGGGAGGGGAGGGGAGGGGAGGGGAGGGGGGATAGTAGAGGATAGGAAAGACAGCAGAATACAACAGACACTAGTATGGCAATATGTAAATCAATGGATGTGTAACTGATGTGATTCTGCAATCTGTATAGGGGGTAAAAATGGGAGCTCATAACCCACTTGAATCAAATTGTGAAATATGATATATCAAGAACTATGTAATGTTTTGAACAGCCAACAATAAAAAATTAAAAAAAAAAAACAAAAAAAAAAAACAAATGAACAAGGAGTGAATGATTCTTATTCTCTGGAAGTTTCTATTGGATTTTTATGCTCCTCTAAATGGCCTTTTGTTTTCCTATGGTTTTGGTTCCCTAGCCACAGGACTCCAAGGCCCCTGCTTTAACATGCCAAAGAAAAATAATAAAAAGGCCAAAAGGGCTATTTTGCCAAAAATATCAGAGAAGGTTGTCTCTGAGCTGAGAAGATGATCCATAACCGACAGTAGACAGGCTGCTTTTCTGGACCTCGAGAGAACCAGCTTGGTACTCTTGTCCTTCTTGACACAGCCTGCCTCCAGGACCTTCCAATGAGGGACCAGGTGACAACTGGGTGATTTCCCTTCCACCAAAGATTTCTTCCATCTCCAAAGATTTTCAAAGACCTCAAATGTAATCCAAGGACATCCTATCTACAGATACATAATTTGATACAACCAAATATATAAACAACTTGCAAAGTTGCAAAATTCTCAAGGCCTTTATACTTCTGAATTGCTCTGCTTTCATTTGTGGACTTCAGGACAGACTGCCTCCATTGGGGTTGGATTTGGAAGTCACTATGGCACAAGAAGCTCTAGCAAACCTGAAAAGATTCTGTCCCGAGAACAGCCTAATCATCAAATCACTACGTCTCCAAGTTACAAACTGTGAGAGGTTGTCAAAGGCTGACTGGGCATATTAAACCTAGTGATTTACTGCTTGTTTCCTAAGTCTCCCCCTTCTTATCAAAGCAAGGCCTGAGTAAAAATATCACAAGTGAAACCAAGAGAAACTAAGGTCTGGTCTCTGAATTTGGGATCACATATTACCCCTCAATCTTTCTATTACATAGAAACCAAGGTCCTGGCTAATGGTGCTTCATTAAGATAAAGATCAACAAAAGACCAAATCCAAGTATACATCAATCCCATAGGGCCCCTGAGTCATTCTGGAGTTATCCTGAGGCATTTATTCATTTATCCACTCATTCTGTCATTCATTAGTTTACTAATTTAGCCCACAAACATCTGTTGAATAGGCCCTGAGTGTCAACTACTGTGCTTAGGCACTGGGCTCACAGATGAGAGTAAATAAGACACATGGCCCTGACAGTCACCATCTGTAGGAAAGCAGAAGGAAGAAAGAGAAGAAGAAAAAGGAGATATAGGAGGAGGAGGAGGAGGAGATGGAGAAAGGCAATATGAATGTGCAAGTAGGTGGGACAACATGGGGCTTATTAACTGTTACGAGAGCTTCATAGAAAGAAAGCAGTTCTTAGCAGGTTTGTGAGGGACAGGGACAGAAAGAGCACAAGAAGGTGACATCACAACTAGGATTTTCCCAGGCAGAGCAGAGCAGGCTAAATGCATGGAGCTGGAGATAGAGCAGATACATGCAGGTATGTTTCAGGGTGGGCCACCCCAACTGGAAACAAGATCAGTGATTTTCTTTTGGTCCTAAAAGCATGAGGGGAGATAGTTACAGAATCCCTAGTCTTCACTGATCTCTAAATCATTCCCTCCTATTATTTTCATGGAAAGGGATCCTGGCACCAGTGTAATGGTCTTTCTCACTGTTGTTTCAAAAACACAACCTCAAATTGAAGAAGACCTTAGAAGATGGAAAGACCCCCATGCTCTTGGATAGGCAGAATTAACACTGTCAAAATGACAAGGCTACCAAAAGTGTTATACAGATTTAATGCAATTCCTATCAAATGATATTCTTCATAGAAAAAGCAATCATGAAATTCATTTGCAAAAATAAGAGATCCAGAATAGCCAAAGCAATCCCTAGCAAGAAGAGTGAAGCAGGAATCACCCAATACAAGAACTTAAAATATACTACAGAGCTATAGTAACAATAATGACATGGTATTGGCTCCAAAACAGTCGTGGAGACCAATGGTACAGAACAAAAGACAGAGACAACCCCACATAATTACAGTTATCTCATACTAGACAAAGGCGCCAAAAACATTCACTGGAAAAAGGTAGGGTATTCAACAAATGGTGCTGGGAAAATTGAAAATCCACGTGTAACAAAATGAAATTAAACCCCTATATGTCACCCTGAAGGAACTCAACTCAAAGTGGATCAAAAAGTACTAGACCAGAGATCCTGTGCCTAATAGAAGAAAAAGTAGGCCAAAATCTTCACCAAGTCAGCCTAGAATCTGAATTCATTAACAAGACAGCTAAAGGGCAAGAAGTAAAATCAAGGATCAATGATGGGATGGATTCAAACTAAAAAGCTTCTTCTCAGCAAAGGAAACAATCAAGAATGTGAAGAGTGACCCTACAGAATGGGAGAAAATTTTTATCACATGCACCTCAGATACAGCATTAATCTCCAGTATATATAAAAAAACTCAAGAAACTTCACACCAAAAAACTCCCAAATAACCCAATCAATAAATGGGGTAAGGAATTGAACAGACACTTCACAGAAGAAGAAATACAATTGATCAATAAACATAAAAAAATGTTCATCATCTCTAGAAATGCCAATCAAAACTACTCTAAGACTTCATCTTACTCCAGTGAGAATGGCAATTACTAAGAATACAAGCAACAATAAATGTTATTGAGGATGTCGGGGGGTGGGGGGGGGTGGGGGAAGCACACTCACACATTGCTGATGGGGATGCAAATTGGTGCAACCACTATGGAAAACATTATGGAGATTCCTCAGAAAACTTGGAATGGAACCACCATTTGGCCCAGCTATCTCAATCCTCAGTTTATACCTAAAGGATTTAAAAATCAGCATACTACAGAGACACAGCCACATCAATGTTTATGGCAGCTCAATTCACAATAGCTAAACTATGGAACCAACCTAGGTGTCCTTCAAAAGATAAATGGATAAAGAAAATGTAGTAAATATACACAATGGAATATTACTCAGCCTTAATAAAAAAGAAGAATGAAATGATGCATTTGCTGGTAAAATGGATGGAGCTGGGGAATATCATGCTAAGCGAAATGACCAATCCCAAAAAACCAAAGGCCAAATGGTTTTGCTAATATGCAGATGCTAATTCACAATAAGTGAGGGGAGGCGCTAGGGAAGAATAGAGTTACTTTGAATGAGGTAAAGGGGAGTGAAGGGAGGGTAGGGGGTAGGGGGTATGAGGGTAAGAAGGATTGTAGAATGTATCAGACATTATTTTACTATGTGCATGTATGACTACATGACCTGTGTGGTCCTACATCACGTACAACCTGAAGAATGAGAAATTATACTCCATTTCTACTGTCATGTATAACTAATTAGAACAAATTTTTTAAAAAACACAACCTCAATCCTATTTTCTCTCGTTCTGAGGCTCCATGTTGAATTCACCATGAGCTGACATCTCTGGTGTGATTCTCTACCAGTAGCCTCACATGCATGTGAATGCTGTACTTGGGGTGGTTTCCAATGATAAAGATGCACCTTGGCTTCTGTCTAAATTCTGCTGTTCTCCAAGGTGGCCCAAGCTCTTTTGTGCAGAGACCATTCCTCCTCCACACACTGGTCTCTCAACTCCTTCACCACCTATTGTCTGACTACAAGTTTTAGCAAGCACTTCTAAAATTATGACTAATATAGCTTTTTCATTATTTTATACACAAAATGATTTCTGTCTATTCACAGAGGCCAGGGACCATGTTTCATATGCTAGTCTGATTGTCATGGTACCTGGTACAGAATCACACCTGCAGAGTGAACCATGGATTCCAGCCATCTCACTTAAGCTAATGGTGAGATGGCTACAATCAGAAGTGTTCCTTCATATTTTAAAATTTGGTAAAACGGATGGAGCTGGGGAATATCTAGAAATATATCTAATACATTTGGATATAAATATGTCCAATATAATAGAATACTTTAAAGGTCAACAAAATCTTCATAAGAATCAGAACAGCAATATCATTTGTTAAATTGAGAAAATACATTTTTAATACATATTTTTTCCTAATTCTGATGTTAAATTTGACTGACAGGAGCCAAATCCAATACTCAAATGTACTACGCATTCCTAGCACTTAAATTTTGTTCTCTGATACTATTTCCATTTTTTATTTATTCCATAAATAAAACCAGGTATGGAGGACAGAGAAGGGTCAGGATTAGCTTTGAACAGCAAATTACTATCAGAACAAGGATAATTTTAAGGATATCAGGGGTGGTGCTAAGAGGATAGACAAGTTGTAATAATTTGTTCATAATTGTAATGTAGCAAATTTAAATAAATTGTGAAAGGCAATAAGTTCTTTTTTATACTCAAAAGTCTTAGATAAAGTATACCAGACTATAATTATTTTAATACAATTGAAGAATTAACAAAATAAAATATAATTTATCTTAGTTGATTTTGGTAAATACGGCAAACTTATGTATAGTTATGTCATTCCATTAATTACTGATATGCATTTGTCTCTATATATCTAAATAGAGATGAATAAATACAAAAAAAATTGTAAATAAGTCAACTTGTTCTTGAAAAATAGGAATTGCCCTGGGAATAAAAGAAACTGATTGACCCATTTTCCCACATAATAACTAGGTAGAAAGAGAGTTTAGCAGAACAAGCAAATATGACGAATCTGCAGGAGATCTTTAGAGGCATCATAGTTTGCAGACATGTACCTTCAACCCAGAGTCAAAGCTTCTAGATGTGCCTCATCAGTACCCCAGTGCCTTCTCCACAGGTAAAACCAGAAATCTCACTCTGTGGATGGTGGGGTGCCAGGAGCTCCCTGGGTCCTTGTACTGGGCCATGTGCTGTGAGGGAAATGCCTGCCAACTCCACTCACCCTAGGCTGACCCTAGCACAGCCTCCACCCCTGATTGCTGGAAAATTCCCTGCCCCCAGTACTAGTACAGCAGCCAGGGCAATAGAAAGCCATCTATTTAAGGGGAAGGAGGAAAGATACACACACACACACACACACACACACACACACACACACACACACACACGGCGCACCACAAAGGTGTGAAGAATTCAGTGGCTGGACAGCTGCTCAGCTGTAGTAGAAGCCTCCTTATTTTCTAGGGCCCCCATTCCCTTAGCCAGCCCAGGAAGAGGAGAGAAGACTGCCTACAGCCCCCAGCACTGCCGTTGGGCCCACTGGCCTGGAGCTGCTCCTCAGAAGGCCAGGAAAAGCAGGTGTCAGGCTCAGGAAGAACTGACCATGCCACCTCCTAGCTTCAGGTGTCCATCCTTCTTTCTAAATCAAGTCCCCACACTGGCCGGCCCTGTGCTTCAGTTGACACCCTTTTAGGAGACAGCACTATGGAGATTCTGTGTGTTGATCCTGAGCCTGTTTGCCTCCTTACATTCCTCACAAAGGGGGCTGTTCCCTCAAGCTGGTTCCCCTGGTTCCTGTGACAGCAGGCTGCTGGCTGGTCTGCCCAGTGGGAGGAGGTGGCCTGACCTTGGGTGGGGGGGAATGGGGATGGGTGAAGCCGGGGAACTGGCACCCTTCTCTTTGCTTCTCTAGGTCTCTATCAGGAGCAGCCTCTCCTCTGGCTCCAGGCTGTACAGACAGGCCCCCAAAGTCCCGACCTTTGGTGGATGACCTGGCCCTAGCTTTTGCCATGCCACCTTTCCCTTGACCCCTTGAACCTTGGAGTGGTTACAACCGAGTGCCCAGCCTCCATGACTGTGTGGCCATTTCTGTGCAGTCAATACTAAATGTCTTAAATACTAAAGACAT